>NW_028132977.1:0-210689 GCF_964374135.1 Grampus griseus | reverse complement strand
CCTGGGCACTTCGCACTCACCAGCCATGTTGTCGTGAGGGCGTTCGAGGGCTCTGGAGATGTAACGCTACCCAAGGAACGCGCAGTGTGTGGTTGCCCAGCACTCGGCACGCACAGGGGTCCTCCGAGGGAATCAACCAGTGGACCTCGACGTTGCTCAGCCGGCCCACAGGTGTCTGGAGGCACTCAGTGACCTTGGAGGGAAAATGATGCACACCCGTGGGGCCTAGGAGTCCCCGGACGTGTACTTCCTTTAAAGCAAAGCGACTAAGAACTCCTGGAAAGAGCTGCATGCCTCCCTTTCTGCACGGCTACTCAGGGCCTAACCTGGAGGCGAGTTCTCACGTTGAGGTTCCCTTTAGCTCTAGAGCCTGTCATGCGGACCGCCACCGCGGCCACGGAAGCCCCTGGTTTAGAGAGAGCAAACTCATAATTTTCCCCGAAGCATTCTTCCAGGGCTCACTGGCCTGTCGGGAGCCGGGAATGTCAGGGAGCTTCAAGGCAGGCATGAATGCCGCCCTCCAAATGGGAAAGCAGGGCTAGTTCCAGCAGGACCCCGTTTTCATGGGCACACTCAGCGTACATCCCTGTGGTTTCTAACGAGTCCCAAGAGACACCGGTCACCCTGTGTTTCCTTCCCCGAGTCAACGTATCGAAGTAGGGAGTCCCGCATCCAGCGAACTGTCTCAAGCAAGGAACGCCGTAGCTGCTCCTCTGGGCCTGGGGCTGCCTGCAGTGCCAAAGAAGGAACAGGACTTGAATTGCAGTAAGAACCCAAGCCGCCGTCCTCTAGGAGGCACGGTGCCTTCAGTCAGGAGGTCCTGGATGGAATGCGAAGACGAGGGTTACTCTGAGCGCAGCTCCGATTAGGGCAACGCGTAAGACCTCCGCGCCATGTGGGATGTGCCAGAACGGTGTTCGTGAACGTGTGCGAGTGCTGAGGAAACCAAGCTGCTCCAAAAGAGAGGGCAGTGCGTTTCCCTACGCTCGGCGTGCACAGAGGGGCTCTAAAGGGCTACGGGCCTGGATGTTGCTTAGCAGACCCAGGTGCGCCTGGGGTTACTCAGTGTTCCTGCCGGGAACAGGGTGCCCCGGCTAGCCTCCCAGGTGTCCAGAAAGCTGTGCTGCCGTTCAAGGTATGCAGAGCAGAGGCCTCCGCCTCCTGGAAGCTGCAGCACGCCTCCGCTACTGCACGGCAAATCAGGGCCTTACTTCCAGGCCTGGGTTCACGCTGGGTGTGCCGGGAGCCACACAGCATGCTAAGATGCTGACTTCCTCCTCCAGCAGAGTGACTTCAGGTACGAGGGTGGGCCTCGCAGTGTTCCAAGCACAGCGTTCTCTCATGGCAGCTCACACAAGGGCCATGACAGAGTCTTCCTGGGCACTTCGCACTCACCAGCCATGTTGTCCTGAGGGCGTTCGAGGGCTCTGGAGATGTAACGCTACCCAAGGAACGCGCAGTGTGTGGTTGCCCAGCACTCGGCACGCACAGGGGTCCTCCGAGGGAATCAACCAGTGGACCTCGACGTTGCTCAGCCGGCCCACAGGTGTCTGGAGGCACTCAGTGACCTTGGAGGGAAAATGATGCACACCCGTGGGGCCTAGGAGTCCCCGGACGTGTACTTCCTTTAAAGCAAAGCGACTAAGAACTCCTGGAAAGAGCTGCATGCCTCCCTTTCTGCACGGCTACTCAGGGCCTAACCTGGAGGCGAGTTCTCACGTTGAGGTTCCCTTTAGCTCTAGAGCCTGTCATGCGGACCGCCACCGCGGCCACGGAAGCCCCTGGTTTAGAGAGAGCAAACTCATAATTTTCCCCGAAGCATTCTTCCAGGGCTCACTGGCCTGTCGGGAGCCGGGAATGTCAGGGAGCTTCAAGGCAGGCATGAATGCCGCCCTCCAAATGGGAAAGCAGGGCTAGTTCCAGCAGGACCCCGTTTTCATGGGCACACTCAGCGTACATCCCTGTGGTTTCTAACGAGTCCCAAGAGACACCGGTCACCCTGTGTTTCCTTCCCCGAGTCAACGTATCGAAGTAGGGAGTCCCGCATCCAGCGAACTGTCTCAAGCAAGGAACGCCGTAGCTGCTCCTCTGGGCCTGGGGCTGCCTGCAGTGCCAAAGAAGGAACAGGACTTGAATTGCAGTAAGAACCCAAGCCGCCGTCCTCTAGGAGGCACGGTGCCTTCAGTCAGGAGGTCCTGGATGGAATGCGAAGACGAGGGTTACTCTGAGCGCAGCTCCGATTAGGGCAACGCGTAAGACCTCCGCGCCATGTGGGATGTGCCAGAACGGTGTTCGTGAACGTGTGCGAGTGCTGAGGAAACCAAGCTGCTCCAAAAGAGAGGGCAGTGCGTTTCCCTACGCTCGGCGTGCACAGAGGGGCTCTAAAGGGCTACGGGCCTGGATGTTGCTTAGCAGACCCAGGTGCGCCTGGGGTTACTCAGTGTTCCTGCCGGGAACAGGGTGCCCCGGCTAGCCTCCCAGGTGTCCAGAAAGCTGTGCTGCCGTTCAAGGTATGCAGAGCAGAGGCCTCCGCCTCCTGGAAGCTGCAGCACGCCTCCGCTACTGCACGGCAAATCAGGGCCTTACTTCCAGGCCTGGGTTCACGCTGGGTGTGCCGGGAGCCACACAGCATGCTAAGATGCTGACTTCCTCCTCCAGCAGAGTGACTTCAGGTACGAGGGTGGGCCTCGCAGTGTTCCAAGCACAGCGTTCTCTCATGGCAGCTCACACAAGGGCCATGACAGAGTCTTCCTGGGCACTTCGCACTCACCAGCCATGTTGTCGTGAGGGCGTTCGAGGGCTCTGGAGATGTAACGCTACCCAAGGAACGCGCAGTGTGTGGTTGCCCAGCACTCGGCACGCACAGGGGTCCTCCGAGGGAATGAACCAGTGGACCTCGACGTTGCTCAGCCGGCCCACAGGTGTCTGGAGGCACTCAGTGACCTTGGAGGGAAAATGATGCACACCCGTGGGGCCTAGGAGTCCCCGGACGTGTACTTCCTTTAAAGCAAAGCGACTAAGAACTCCTGGAAAGAGCTGCATGCCTCCCTTTCTGCACGGCTACTCAGGGCCTAACCTGGAGGCGAGTTCTCACGTTGAGGTTCCCTTTAGCTCTAGAGCCTGTCATGCGGACCGCCACCGCGGCCACGGAAGCCCCTGGTTTAGAGAGAGCAAACTCATAATTTTCCCCGAAGCATTCTTCCAGGGCTCACTGGCCTGTCGGGAGCCGGGAATGTCAGGGAGCTTCAAGGCAGGCATGAATGCCGCCCTCCAAATGGGAAAGCAGGGCTAGTTCCAGCAGGACCCCGTTTTCATGGGCACACTCAGCGTACATCCCTGTGGTTTCTAACGAGTCCCAAGAGACACCGGTCACCCTGTGTTTCCTTCCCCGAGTCAACGTATCGAAGTAGGGAGTCCCGCATCCAGCGAACTGTCTCAAGCAAGGAACGCCGTAGCTGCTCCTCTGGGCCTGGGGCTGCCTGCAGTGCCAAAGAAGGAACAGGACTTGAATTGCAGTAAGAACCCAAGCCGCCGTCCTCTAGGAGGCACGGTGCCTTCAGTCAGGAGGTCCTGGATGGAATGCGAAGACGAGGGTTACTCTGAGCGCAGCTCCGATTAGGGCAACGCGTAAGACCTCCGCGCCATGTGGGATGTGCCAGAACGGTGTTCGTGAACGTGTGCGAGTGCTGAGGAAACCAAGCTGCTCCAAAAGAGAGGGCAGTGCGTTTCCCTACGCTCGGCGTGCACAGAGGGGCTCTAAAGGGCTACGGGCCTGGATGTTGCTTAGCAGACCCAGGTGCGCCTGGGGTTACTCAGTGTTCCTGCCGGGAACAGGGTGCCCCGGCTAGCCTCCCAGGTGTCCAGAAAGCTGTGCTGCCGTTCAAGGTATGCAGAGCAGAGGCCTCCGCCTCCTGGAAGCTGCAGCACGCCTCCGCTACTGCACGGCAAATCAGGGCCTTACTTCCAGGCCTGGGTTCACGCTGGGTGTGCCGGGAGCCACACAGCATGCTAAGATGCTGACTTCCTCCTCCAGCAGAGTGACTTCAGGTACGAGGGTGGGCCTCGCAGTGTTCCAAGCACAGCGTTCTCTCATGGCAGCTCACACAAGGGCCATGACAGAGTCTTCCTGGGCACTTCGCACTCACCAGCCATGTTGTCCTGAGGGCGTTCGAGGGCTCTGGAGATGTAACGCTACCCAAGGAACGCGCAGTGTGTGGTTGCCCAGCACTCGGCACGCACAGGGGTCCTCCGAGGGAATCAACCAGTGGACCTTGACGTTGCTCAGCCGGCCCACAGGTGTCTGGAGGCACTCAGTGACCTTGGAGGGAAAATGATGCACACCCGTGGGGCCTAGGAGTCCCCGGACGTGTACTTCCTTTAAAGCAAAGCGACTAAGAACTCCTGGAAAGAGCTGCATGCCTCCCTTTCTGCACGGCTACTCAGGGCCTAACCTGGAGGCGAGTTCTCACGTTGAGGTTCCCTTTAGCTCTAGAGCCTGTCATGCGGACCGCCACCGCGGCCACGGAAGCCCCTGGTTTAGAGAGAGCAAACTCATAATTTTCCCCGAAGCATTCTTCCAGGGCTCACTGGCCTGTCGGGAGCCGGGAATGTCAGGGAGCTTCAAGGCAGGCATGAATGCCGCCCTCCAAATGGGAAAGCAGGGCTAGTTCCAGCAGGACCCCGTTTTCATGGGCACACTCAGCGTACATCCCTGTGGTTTCTAACGAGTCCCAAGAGACACCGGTCACCCTGTGTTTCCTTCCCCGAGTCAACGTATCGAAGTAGGGAGTCCCGCATCCAGCGAACTGTCTCAAGCAAGGAACGCCGTAGCTGCTCCTCTGGGCCTGGGGCTGCCTGCAGTGCCAAAGAAGGAACAGGACTTGAATTGCAGTAAGAACCCAAGCCGCCGTCCTCTAGGAGGCACGGTGCCTTCAGTCAGGAGGTCCTGGATGGAATGCGAAGACGAGGGTTACTCTGAGCGCAGCTCCGATTAGGGCAACGCGTAAGACCTCCGCGCCATGTGGGATGTGCCAGAACGGTGTTCGTGAACGTGTGCGAGTGCTGAGGAAACCAAGCTGCTCCAAAAGAGAGGGCAGTGCGTTTCCCTACGCTCGGCGTGCACAGAGGGGCTCTAAAGGGCTACGGGCCTGGATGTTGCTTAGCAGACCCAGGTGCGCCTGGGGTTACTCAGTGTTCCTGCCGGGAACAGGGTGCCCCGGCTAGCCTCCCAGGTGTCCAGAAAGCTGTGCTGCCGTTCAAGGTATGCAGAGCAGAGGCCTCCGCCTCCTGGAAGCTGCAGCACGCCTCCGCTACTGCACGGCAAATCAGGGCCTTACTTCCAGGCCTGGGTTCACGCTGGGTGTGCCGGGAGCCACACAGCATGCTAAGATGCTGACTTCCTCCTCCAGCAGAGTGACTTCAGGTACGAGGGTGGGCCTCGCAGTGTTCCAAGCACAGCGTTCTCTCATGGCAGCTCACACAAGGGCCATGACAGAGTCTTCCTGGGCACTTCGCACTCACCAGCCATGTTGTCCTGAGGGCGTTCGAGGGCTCTGGAGATGTAACGTTACCCAAGGAACGCGCAGTGTGTGGTTGCCCAGCACTCGGCACGCACAGGGGTCCTCCGAGGGAATCAACCAGTGGACCTCGACGTTGCTCAGCCGGCCCACAGGTGTCTGGAGGCACTCAGTGACCTTGGAGGGAAAATGATGCACACCCGTGGGGCCTAGGAGTCCCCGGACGTGTACTTCCTTTAAAGCAAAGCGACTAAGAACTCCTGGAAAGAGCTGCATGCCTCCCTTTCTGCACGGCTACTCAGGGCCTAACCTGGAGGCGAGTTCTCACGTTGAGGTTCCCTTTAGCTCTAGAGCCTGTCATGCGGACCGCCACCGCGGCCACGGAAGCCCCTGGTTTAGAGAGAGCAAACTCATAATTTTCCCCGAAGCATTCTTCCAGGGCTCACTGGCCTGTCGGGAGCCGGGAATGTCAGGGAGCTTCAAGGCAGGCATGAATGCCGCCCTCCAAATGGGAAAGCAGGGCTAGTTCCAGCAGGACCCCGTTTTCATGGGCACACTCAGCGTACATCCCTGTGGTTTCTAACGAGTCCCAAGAGACACCGGTCACCCTGTGTTTCCTTCCCCGAGTCAACGTATCGAAGTAGGGAGTCCCGCATCCAGCGAACTGTCTCAAGCAAGGAACGCCGTAGCTGCTCCTCTGGGCCTGGGGCTGCCTGCAGTGCCAAAGAAGGAACAGGACTTGAATTGCAGTAAGAACCCAAGCCGCCGTCCTCTAGGAGGCACGGTGCCTTCAGTCAGGAGGTCCTGGATGGAATGCGAAGACGAGGGTTACTCTGAGCGCAGCTCCGATTAGGGCAACGCGTAAGACCTCCGCGCCATGTGGGATGTGCCAGAACGGTGTTCGTGAACGTGTGCGAGTGCTGAGGAAACCAAGCTGCTCCAAAAGAGAGGGCAGTGCGTTTCCCTACGCTCGGCGTGCACAGAGGGGCTCTAAAGGGCTACGGGCCTGGATGTTGCTTAGCAGACCCAGGTGCGCCTGGGGTTACTCAGTGTTCCTGCCGGGAACAGGGTGCCCCGGCTAGCCTCCCAGGTGTCCAGAAAGCTGTGCTGCCGTTCAAGGTATGCAGAGCAGAGGCCTCCGCCTCCTGGAAGCTGCAGCACGCCTCCGCTACTGCACGGCAAATCAGGGCCTTACTTCCAGGCCTGGGTTCACGCTGGGTGTGCCGGGAGCCACACAGCATGCTAAGATGCTGACTTCCTCCTCCAGCAGAGTGACTTCAGGTACGAGGGTGGGCCTCGCAGTGTTCCAAGCACAGCGTTCTCTCATGGCAGCTCACACAAGGGCCATGACAGAGTCTTCCTGGGCACTTCGCACTCACCAGCCATGTTGTCGTGAGGGCGTTCGAGGGCTCTGGAGATGTAACGCTACCCAAGGAACGCGCAGTGTGTGGTTGCCCAGCACTCGGCACGCACAGGGGTCCTCCGAGGGAATCAACCAGTGGACCTCGACGTTGCTCAGCCGGCCCACAGGTGTCTGGAGGCACTCAGTGACCTTGGAGGGAAAATGATGCACACCCGTGGGGCCTAGGAGTCCCCGGACGTGTACTTCCTTTAAAGCAAAGCGACTAAGAACTCCTGGAAAGAGCTGCATGCCTCCCTTTCTGCACGGCTACTCAGGGCCTAACCTGGAGGCGAGTTCTCACGTTGAGGTTCCCTTTAGCTCTAGAGCCTGTCATGCGGACCGCCACCGCGGCCACGGAAGCCCCTGGTTTAGAGAGAGCAAACTCATAATTTTCCCCGAAGCATTCTTCCAGGGCTCACTGGCCTGTCGGGAGCCGGGAATGTCAGGGAGCTTCAAGGCAGGCATGAATGCCGCCCTCCAAATGGGAAAGCAGGGCTAGTTCCAGCAGGACCCCGTTTTCATGGGCACACTCAGCGTACATCCCTGTGGTTTCTAACGAGTCCCAAGAGACACCGGTCACCCTGTGTTTCCTTCCCCGAGTCAACGTATCGAAGTAGGGAGTCCCGCATCCAGCGAACTGTCTCAAGCAAGGAACGCCGTAGCTGCTCCTCTGGGCCTGGGGCTGCCTGCAGTGCCAAAGAAGGAACAGGACTTGAATTGCAGTAAGAACCCAAGCCGCCGTCCTCTAGGAGGCACGGTGCCTTCAGTCAGGAGGTCCTGGATGGAATGCGAAGACGAGGGTTACTCTGAGCGCAGCTCCGATTAGGGCAACGCGTAAGACCTCCGCGCCATGTGGGATGTGCCAGAACGGTGTTCGTGAACGTGTGCGAGTGCTGAGGAAACCAAGCTGCTCCAAAAGAGAGGGCAGTGCGTTTCCCTACGCTCGGCGTGCACAGAGGGGCTCTAAAGGGCTACGGGCCTGGATGTTGCTTAGCAGACCCAGGTGCGCCTGGGGTTACTCAGTGTTCCTGCCGGGAACAGGGTGCCCCGGCTAGCCTCCCAGGTGTCCAGAAAGCTGTGCTGCCGTTCAAGGTATGCAGAGCAGAGGCCTCCGCCTCCTGGAAGCTGCAGCACGCCTCCGCTACTGCACGGCAAATCAGGGCCTTACTTCCAGGCCTGGGTTCACGCTGGGTGTGCCGGGAGCCACACAGCATGCTAAGATGCTGACTTCCTCCTCCAGCAGAGTGACTTCAGGTACGAGGGTGGGCCTCGCAGTGTTCCAAGCACAGCGTTCTCTCATGGCAGCTCACACAAGGGCCATGACAGAGTCTTCCTGGGCACTTCGCACTCACCAGCCATGTTGTCCTGAGGGCGTTCGAGGGCTCTGGAGATGTAACGCTACCCAAGGAACGCGCAGTGTGTGGTTGCCCAGCACTCGGCACGCACAGGGGTCCTCCGAGGGAATCAACCAGTGGACCTCGACGTTGCTCAGCCGGCCCACAGGTGTCTGGAGGCACTCAGTGACCTTGGAGGGAAAATGATGCACACCCGTGGGGCCTAGGAGTCCCCGGACGTGTACTTCCTTTAAAGCAAAGCGACTAAGAACTCCTGGAAAGAGCTGCATGCCTCCCTTTCTGCACGGCTACTCAGGGCCTAACCTGGAGGCGAGTTCTCACGTTGAGGTTCCCTTTAGCTCTAGAGCCTGTCATGCGGACCGCCACCGCGGCCACGGAAGCCCCTGGTTTAGAGAGAGCAAACTCATAATTTTCCCCGAAGCATTCTTCCAGGGCTCACTGGCCTGTCGGGAGCCGGGAATGTCAGGGAGCTTCAAGGCAGGCATGAATGCCGCCCTCCAAATGGGAAAGCAGGGCTAGTTCCAGCAGGACCCCGTTTTCATGGGCACACTCAGCGTACATCCCTGTGGTTTCTAACGAGTCCCAAGAGACACCGGTCACCCTGTGTTTCCTTCCCCGAGTCAACGTATCGAAGTAGGGAGTCCCGCATCCAGCGAACTGTCTCAAGCAAGGAACGCCGTAGCTGCTCCTCTGGGCCTGGGGCTGCCTGCAGTGCCAAAGAAGGAACAGGACTTGAATTGCAGTAAGAACCCAAGCCGCCGTCCTCTAGGAGGCACGGTGCCTTCAGTCAGGAGGTCCTGGATGGAATGCGAAGACGAGGGTTACTCTGAGCGCAGCTCCGATTAGGGCAACGCGTAAGACCTCCGCGCCATGTGGGATGTGCCAGAACGGTGTTCGTGAACGTGTGCGAGTGCTGAGGAAACCAAGCTGCTCCAAAAGAGAGGGCAGTGCGTTTCCCTACGCTCGGCGTGCACAGAGGGGCTCTAAAGGGCTACGGGCCTGGATGTTGCTTAGCAGACCCAGGTGCGCCTGGGGTTACTCAGTGTTCCTGCCGGGAACAGGGTGCCCCGGCTAGCCTCCCAGGTGTCCAGAAAGCTGTGCTGCCGTTCAAGGTATGCAGAGCAGAGGCCTCCGCCTCCTGGAAGCTGCAGCACGCCTCCGCTACTGCACGGCAAATCAGGGCCTTACTTCCAGGCCTGGGT
Organism: Grampus griseus; assembly: GCF_964374135.1. NCBI lineage: Eukaryota > Metazoa > Chordata > Mammalia > Artiodactyla > Delphinidae > Grampus > Grampus griseus. Next base: position 201,214 of record NW_028132977.1, on the reverse strand, counting down.
TCACGCTGGGTGTGCCGGGAGCCACACAGCATGCTAAGATGCTGACTTCCTCCTCCAGCAGAGTGACTTCAGGTACGAGGGTGGGCCTCGCAGTGTTCCAAGCACAGCGTTCTCTCATGGCAGCTCACACAAGGGCCATGACAGAGTCTTCCTGGGCACTTCGCACTCACCAGCCATGTTGTCGTGAGGGCGTTCGAGGGCTCTGGAGATGTAACGCTACCCAAGGAACGCGCAGTGTGTGGTTGCCCAGCACTCGGCACGCACAGGGGTCCTCCGAGGGAATGAACCAGTGGACCTCGACGTTGCTCAGCCGGCCCACAGGTGTCTGGAGGCACTCAGTGACCTTGGAGGGAAAATGATGCACACCCGTGGGGCCTAGGAGTCCCCGGACGTGTACTTCCTTTAAAGCAAAGCGACTAAGAACTCCTGGAAAGAGCTGCATGCCTCCCTTTCTGCACGGCTACTCAGGGCCTAACCTGGAGGCGAGTTCTCACGTTGAGGTTCCCTTTAGCTCTAGAGCCTGTCATGCGGACCGCCACCGCGGCCACGGAAGCCCCTGGTTTAGAGAGAGCAAACTCATAATTTTCCCCGAAGCATTCTTCCAGGGCTCACTGGCCTGTCGGGAGCCGGGAATGTCAGGGAGCTTCAAGGCAGGCATGAATGCCGCCCTCCAAATGGGAAAGCAGGGCTAGTTCCAGCAGGACCCCGTTTTCATGGGCACACTCAGCGTACATCCCTGTGGTTTCTAACGAGTCCCAAGAGACACCGGTCACCCTGTGTTTCCTTCCCCGAGTCAACGTATCGAAGTAGGGAGTCCCGCATCCAGCGAACTGTCTCAAGCAAGGAACGCCGTAGCTGCTCCTCTGGGCCTGGGGCTGCCTGCAGTGCCAAAGAAGGAACAGGACTTGAATTGCAGTAAGAACCCAAGCCGCCGTCCTCTAGGAGGCACGGTGCCTTCAGTCAGGAGGTCCTGGATGGAATGCGAAGACGAGGGTTACTCTGAGCGCAGCTCCGATTAGGGCAACGCGTAAGACCTCCGCGCCATGTGGGATGTGCCAGAACGGTGTTCGTGAACGTGTGCGAGTGCTGAGGAAACCAAGCTGCTCCAAAAGAGAGGGCAGTGCGTTTCCCTACGCTCGGCGTGCACAGAGGGGCTCTAAAGGGCTACGGGCCTGGATGTTGCTTAGCAGACCCAGGTGCGCCTGGGGTTACTCAGTGTTCCTGCCGGGAACAGGGTGCCCCGGCTAGCCTCCCAGGTGTCCAGAAAGCTGTGCTGCCGTTCAAGGTATGCAGAGCAGAGGCCTCCGCCTCCTGGAAGCTGCAGCACGCCTCCGCTACTGCACGGCAAATCAGGGCCTTACTTCCAGGCCTGGGTTCACGCTGGGTGTGCCGGGAGCCACACAGCATGCTAAGATGCTGACTTCCTCCTCCAGCAGAGTGACTTCAGGTACGAGGGTGGGCCTCGCAGTGTTCCAAGCACAGCGTTCTCTCATGGCAGCTCACACAAGGGCCATGACAGAGTCTTCCTGGGCACTTCGCACTCACCAGCCATGTTGTCCTGAGGGCGTTCGAGGGCTCTGGAGATGTAACGCTACCCAAGGAACGCGCAGTGTGTGGTTGCCCAGCACTCGGCACGCACAGGGGTCCTCCGAGGGAATCAACCAGTGGACCTTGACGTTGCTCAGCCGGCCCACAGGTGTCTGGAGGCACTCAGTGACCTTGGAGGGAAAATGATGCACACCCGTGGGGCCTAGGAGTCCCCGGACGTGTACTTCCTTTAAAGCAAAGCGACTAAGAACTCCTGGAAAGAGCTGCATGCCTCCCTTTCTGCACGGCTACTCAGGGCCTAACCTGGAGGCGAGTTCTCACGTTGAGGTTCCCTTTAGCTCTAGAGCCTGTCATGCGGACCGCCACCGCGGCCACGGAAGCCCCTGGTTTAGAGAGAGCAAACTCATAATTTTCCCCGAAGCATTCTTCCAGGGCTCACTGGCCTGTCGGGAGCCGGGAATGTCAGGGAGCTTCAAGGCAGGCATGAATGCCGCCCTCCAAATGGGAAAGCAGGGCTAGTTCCAGCAGGACCCCGTTTTCATGGGCACACTCAGCGTACATCCCTGTGGTTTCTAACGAGTCCCAAGAGACACCGGTCACCCTGTGTTTCCTTCCCCGAGTCAACGTATCGAAGTAGGGAGTCCCGCATCCAGCGAACTGTCTCAAGCAAGGAACGCCGTAGCTGCTCCTCTGGGCCTGGGGCTGCCTGCAGTGCCAAAGAAGGAACAGGACTTGAATTGCAGTAAGAACCCAAGCCGCCGTCCTCTAGGAGGCACGGTGCCTTCAGTCAGGAGGTCCTGGATGGAATGCGAAGACGAGGGTTACTCTGAGCGCAGCTCCGATTAGGGCAACGCGTAAGACCTCCGCGCCATGTGGGATGTGCCAGAACGGTGTTCGTGAACGTGTGCGAGTGCTGAGGAAACCAAGCTGCTCCAAAAGAGAGGGCAGTGCGTTTCCCTACGCTCGGCGTGCACAGAGGGGCTCTAAAGGGCTACGGGCCTGGATGTTGCTTAGCAGACCCAGGTGCGCCTGGGGTTACTCAGTGTTCCTGCCGGGAACAGGGTGCCCCGGCTAGCCTCCCAGGTGTCCAGAAAGCTGTGCTGCCGTTCAAGGTATGCAGAGCAGAGGCCTCCGCCTCCTGGAAGCTGCAGCACGCCTCCGCTACTGCACGGCAAATCAGGGCCTTACTTCCAGGCCTGGGTTCACGCTGGGTGTGCCGGGAGCCACACAGCATGCTAAGATGCTGACTTCCTCCTCCAGCAGAGTGACTTCAGGTACGAGGGTGGGCCTCGCAGTGTTCCAAGCACAGCGTTCTCTCATGGCAGCTCACACAAGGGCCATGACAGAGTCTTCCTGGGCACTTCGCACTCACCAGCCATGTTGTCGTGAGGGCGTTCGAGGGCTCTGGAGATGTAACGCTACCCAAGGAACGCGCAGTGTGTGGTTGCCCAGCACTCGGCACGCACAGGGGTCCTCCGAGGGAATCAACCAGTGGACCTCGACGTTGCTCAGCCGGCCCACAGGTGTCTGGAGGCACTCAGTGACCTTGGAGGGAAAATGATGCACACCCGTGGGGCCTAGGAGTCCCCGGACGTGTACTTCCTTTAAAGCAAAGCGACTAAGAACTCCTGGAAAGAGCTGCATGCCTCCCTTTCTGCACGGCTACTCAGGGCCTAACCTGGAGGCGAGTTCTCACGTTGAGGTTCCCTTTAGCTCTAGAGCCTGTCATGCGGACCGCCACCGCGGCCACGGAAGCCCCTGGTTTAGAGAGAGCAAACTCATAATTTTCCCCGAAGCATTCTTCCAGGGCTCACTGGCCTGTCGGGAGCCGGGAATGTCAGGGAGCTTCAAGGCAGGCATGAATGTCGCCCTCCAAATGGGAAAGCAGGGCTAGTTCCAGCAGGACCCCGTTTTCATGGGCACACTCAGCGTACATCCCTGTGGTTTCTAACGAGTCCCAAGAGACACCGGTCACCCTGTGTTTCCTTCCCCGAGTCAACGTATCGAAGTAGGGAGTCCCGCATCCAGCGAACTGTCTCAAGCAAGGAACGCCGTAGCTGCTCCTCTGGGCCTGGGGCTGCCTGCAGTGCCAAAGAAGGAACAGGACTTGAATTGCAGTAAGAACCCAAGCCGCCGTCCTCTAGGAGGCACGGTGCCTTCAGTCAGGAGGTCCTGGATGGAATGCGAAGACGAGGGTTACTCTGAGCGCAGCTCCGATTAGGGCAACGCGTAAGACCTCCGCGCCATGTGGGATGTGCCAGAACGGTGTTCGTGAACGTGTGCGAGTGCTGAGGAAACCAAGCTGCTCCAAAAGAGAGGGCAGTGCGTTTCCCTACGCTCGGCGTGCACAGAGGGGCTCTAAAGGGCTACGGGCCTGGATGTTGCTTAGCAGACCCAGGTGCGCCTGGGGTTACTCAGTGTTCCTGCCGGGAACAGGGTGCCCCGGCTAGCCTCCCAGGTGTCCAGAAAGCTGTGCTGCCGTTCAAGGTATGCAGAGCAGAGGCCTCCGCCTCCTGGAAGCTGCAGCACGCCTCCGCTACTGCACGGCAAATCAGGGCCTTACTTCCAGGCCTGGGTTCACGCTGGGTGTGCCGGGAGCCACACAGCATGCTAAGATGCTGACTTCCTCCTCCAGCAGAGTGACTTCAGGTACGAGGGTGGGCCTCGCAGTGTTCCAAGCACAGCGTTCTCTCATGGCAGCTCACACAAGGGCCATGACAGAGTCTTCCTGGGCACTTCGCACTCACCAGCCATGTTGTCCTGAGGGCGTTCGAGGGCTCTGGAGATGTAACGCTACCCAAGGAACGCGCAGTGTGTGGTTGCCCAGCACTCGGCACGCACAGGGGTCCTCCGAGGGAATCAACCAGTGGACCTCAACGTTGCTCAGCCGGCCCACAGGTGTCTGGAGGCACTCAGTGACCTTGGAGGGAAAATGATGCACACCCGTGGGGCCTAGGAGTCCCCGGACGTGTACTTCCTTTAAAGCAAAGCGACTAAGAACTCCTGGAAAGAGCTGCATGCCTCCCTTTCTGCACGGCTACTCAGGGCCTAACCTGGAGGCGAGTTCTCACGTTGAGGTTCCCTTTAGCTCTAGAGCCTGTCATGCGGACCGCCACCGCGGCCACGGAAGCCCCTGGTTTAGAGAGAGCAAACTCATAATTTTCCCCGAAGCATTCTTCCAGGGCTCACTGGCCTGTCGGGAGCCGGGAATGTCAGGGAGCTTCAAGGCAGGCATGAATGCCGCCCTCCAAATGGGAAAGCAGGGCTAGTTCCAGCAGGACCCCGTTTTCATGGGCACACTCAGCGTACATCCCTGTGGTTTCTAACGAGTCCCAAGAGACACCGGTCACCCTGTGTTTCCTTCCCCGAGTCAACGTATCGAAGTAGGGAGTCCCGCATCCAGCGAACTGTCTCAAGCAAGGAACGCCGTAGCTGCTCCTCTGGGCCTGGGGCTGCCTGCAGTGCCAAAGAAGGAACAGGACTTGAATTGCAGTAAGAACCCAAGCCGCCGTCCTCTAGGAGGCACGGTGCCTTCAGTCAGGAGGTCCTGGATGGAATGCGAAGACGAGGGTTACTCTGAGCGCAGCTCCGATTAGGGCAACGCGTAAGACCTCCGCGCCATGTGGGATGTGCCAGAACGGTGTTCGTGAACGTGTGCGAGTGCTGAGGAAACCAAGCTGCTCCAAAAGAGAGGGCAGTGCGTTTCCCTACGCTCGGCGTGCACAGAGGGGCTCTAAAGGGCTACGGGCCTGGATGTTGCTTAGCAGACCCAGGTGCGCCTGGGGTTACTCAGTGTTCCTGCCGGGAACAGGGTGCCCCGGCTAGCCTCCCAGGTGTCCAGAAAGCTGTGCTGCCGTTCAAGGTATGCAGAGCAGAGGCCTCCGCCTCCTGGAAGCTGCAGCACGCCTCTGCTACTGCACGGCAAATCAGGGCCTTACTTCCAGGCCTGGGTTCACGCTGGGTGTGCCGGGAGCCACACAGCATGCTAAGATGCTGACTTCCTCCTCCAGCAGAGTGACTTCAGGTACGAGGGTGGGCCTCGCAGTGTTCCAAGCACAGCGTTCTCTCATGGCAGCTCACACAAGGGCCATGACAGAGTCTTCCTGGGCACTTCGCACTCACCAGCCATGTTGTCCTGAGGGCGTTCGAGGGCTCTGGAGATGTAACGCTACCCAAGGAACGCGCAGTGTGTGGTTGCCCAGCACTCGGCACGCACAGGGGTCCTCCGAGGGAATCAACCAGTGGACCTCGACGTTGCTCAGCCGGCCCACAGGTGTCTGGAGGCACTCAGTGACCTTGGAGGGAAAATGATGCACACCCGTGGGGCCTAGGAGTCCCCGGACGTGTACTTCCTTTAAAGCAAAGCGACTAAGAACTCCTGGAAAGAGCTGCATGCCTCCCTTTCTGCACGGCTACTCAGGGCCTAACCTGGAGGCGAGTTCTCACGTTGAGGTTCCCTTTAGCTCTAGAGCCTGTCATGCGGACCGCCACCGCGGCCACGGAAGCCCCTGGTTTAGAGAGAGCAAACTCATAATTTTCCCCGAAGCATTCTTCCAGGGCTCACTGGCCTGTCGGGAGCCGGGAATGTCAGGGAGCTTCAAGGCAGGCATGAATGCCGCCCTCCAAATGGGAAAGCAGGGCTAGTTCCAGCAGGACCCCGTTTTCATGGGCACACTCAGCGTACATCCCTGTGGTTTCTAACGAGTCCCAAGAGACACCGGTCACCCTGTGTTTCCTTCCCCGAGTCAACGTATCGAAGTAGGGAGTCCCGCATCCAGCGAACTGTCTCAAGCAAGGAACGCCGTAGCTGCTCCTCTGGGCCTGGGGCTGCCTGCAGTGCCAAAGAAGGAACAGGACTTGAATTGCAGTAAGAACCCAAGCCGCCGTCCTCTAGGAGGCACGGTGCCTTCAGTCAGGAGGTCCTGGATGGAATGCGAAGACGAGGGTTACTCTGAGCGCAGCTCCGATTAGGGCAACGCGTAAGACCTCCGCGCCATGTGGGATGTGCCAGAACGGTGTTCGTGAACGTGTGCGAGTGCTGAGGAAACCAAGCTGCTCCAAAAGAGAGGGCAGTGCGTTTCCCTACGCTCGGCGTGCACAGAGGGGCTCTAAAGGGCTACGGGCCTGGATGTTGCTTAGCAGACCCAGGTGCGCCTGGGGTTACTCAGTGTTCCTGCCGGGAACAGGGTGCCCCGGCTAGCCTCCCAGGTGTCCAGAAAGCTGTGCTGCCGTTCAAGGTATGCAGAGCAGAGGCCTCCGCCTCCTGGAAGCTGCAGCACGCCTCCGCTACTGCACGGCAAATCAGGGCCTTACTTCCAGGCCTGGGTTCACGCTGGGTGTGCCGGGAGCCACACAGCATGCTAAGATGCTGACTTCCTCCTCCAGCAGAGTGACTTCAGGTACGAGGGTGGGCCTCGCAGTGTTCCAAGCACAGCGTTCTCTCATGGCAGCTCACACAAGGGCCATGACAGAGTCTTCCTGGGCACTTCGCACTCACCAGCCATGTTGTCGTGAGGGCGTTCGAGGGCTCTGGAGATGTAACGCTACCCAAGGAACGCGCAGTGTGTGGTTGCCCAGCACTCGGCACGCACAGGGGTCCTCCGAGGGAATCAACCAGTGGACCTCGACGTTGCTCAGCCGGCCCACAGGTGTCTGGAGGCACTCAGTGACCTTGGAGGGAAAATGATGCACACCCGTGGGGCCTAGGAGTCCCCGGACGTGTACTTCCTTTAAAGCAAAGCGACTAAGAACTCCTGGAAAGAGCTGCATGCCTCCCTTTCTGCACGGCTACTCAGGGCCTAACCTGGAGGCGAGTTCTCACGTTGAGGTTCCCTTTAGCTCTAGAGCCTGTCATGCGGACCGCCACCGCGGCCACGGAAGCCCCTGGTTTAGAGAGAGCAAACTCATAATTTTCCCCGAAGCATTCTTCCAGGGCTCACTGGCCTGTCGGGAGCCGGGAATGTCAGGGAGCTTCAAGGCAGGCATGAATGCCGCCCTCCAAATGGGAAAGCAGGGCTAGTTCCAGCAGGACCCCGTTTTCATGGGCACACTCAGCGTACATCCCTGTGGTTTCTAACGAGTCCCAAGAGACACCGGTCACCCTGTGTTTCCTTCCCCGAGTCAACGTATCGAAGTAGGGAGTCCCGCATCCAGCGAACTGTCTCAAGCAAGGAACGCCGTAGCTGCTCCTCTGGGCCTGGGGCTGCCTGCAGTGCCAAAGAAGGAACAGGACTTGAATTGCAGTAAGAACCCAAGCCGCCGTCCTCTAGGAGGCACGGTGCCTTCAGTCAGGAGGTCCTGGATGGAATGCGAAGACGAGGGTTACTCTGAGCGCAGCTCCGATTAGGGCAACGCGTAAGACCTCCGCGCCATGTGGGATGTGCCAGAACGGTGTTCGTGAACGTGTGCGAGTGCTGAGGAAACCAAGCTGCTCCAAAAGAGAGGGCAGTGCGTTTCCCTACGCTCGGCGTGCACAGAGGGGCTCTAAAGGGCTACGGGCCTGGATGTTGCTTAGCAGACCCAGGTGCGCCTGGGGTTACTCAGTGTTCCTGCCGGGAACAGGGTGCCCCGGCTAGCCTCCCAGGTGTCCAGAAAGCTGTGCTGCCGTTCAAGGTATGCAGAGCAGAGGCCTCCGCCTCCTGGAAGCTGCAGCACGCCTCCGCTACTGCACGGCAAATCAGGGCCTTACTTCCAGGCCTGGGTTCACGCTGGGTGTGCCGGGAGCCACACAGCATGCTAACATGCTGACTTCCTCCTCCAGCAGAGTGACTTCAGGTACGAGGGTGGGCCTCGCAGTGCTCCAAGCACAGCGTTCTCTCATGGCAGCTCACACAAGGGCCATGACAGAGTCTTCCTGGGCACTTCGCACAGCCATGTTGTCGTGAGGGCGTTCGAGGGCTCTGGAGATGTAACGCTACCCAAGGAACGCGCAGTGTGTGGTTGCCCAGCACTCGGCACGCACAGGGGTCCTCCGAGGGAATCAACCAGTGGACCTCGACGTTGCTCAGCCGGCCCACAGGTGTCTGGAGGCACTCAGTGACCTTGGAGGGAAAATGATGCACACCCGTGGGGCCTAGGAGTCCCCGGACGTGTACTTCCTTTAAAGCAAAGCGACTAAGAACTCCTGGAAAGAGCTGCATGCCTCCCTTTCTGCACGGCTACTCAGGGCCTAACCTGGAGGCGAGTTCTCACGTTGAGGTTCCCTTTAGCTCTAGAGCCTGTCATGCGGACCGCCACCGCGGCCACGGAAGCCCCTGGTTTAGAGAGAGCAAACTCATAATTTTCCCCGAAGCATTCTTCCAGGGCTCACTGGCCTGTCGGGAGCCGGGAATGTCAGGGAGCTTCAAGGCAGGCATGAATGCCGCCCTCCAAATGGGAAAGCAGGGCTAGTTCCAGCAGGACCCCGTTTTCATGGGCACACTCAGCGTACATCCCTGTGGTTTCTAACGAGTCCCAAGAGACACCGGTCACCCTGTGTTTCCTTCCCCGAGTCAACGTATCGAAGTAGGGAGTCCCGCATCCAGCGAACTGTCTCAAGCAAGGAACGCCGTAGCTGCTCCTCTGGGCCTGGGGCTGCCTGCAGTGCCAAAGAAGGAACAGGACTTGAATTGCAGTAAGAACCCAAGCCGCCGTCCTCTAGGAGGCACGGTGCCTTCAGTCAGGAGGTCCTGGATGGAATGCGAAGACGAGGGTTACTCTGAGCGCAGCTCCGATTAGGGCAACGCGTAAGACCTCCGCGCCATGTGGGATGTGCCAGAACGGTGTTCGTGAACGTGTGCGAGTGCTGAGGAAACCAAGCTGCTCCAAAAGAGAGGGCAGTGCGTTTCCCTACGCTCGGCGTGCACAGAGGGGCTCTAAAGGGCTACGGGCCTGGATGTTGCTTAGCAGACCCAGGTGCGCCTGGGGTTACTCAGTGTTCCTGCCGGGAACAGGGTGCCCCGGCTAGCCTCCCAGGTGTCCAGAAAGCTGTGCTGCCGTTCAAGGTATGCAGAGCAGAGGCCTCCGCCTCCTGGAAGCTGCAGCACGCCTCCGCTACTGCACGGCAAATCAGGGCCTTACTTCCAGGCCTGGGTTCACGCTGGGTGTGCCGGGAGCCACACAGCATGCTAAGATGCTGACTTCCTCCTCCAGCAGAGTGACTTCAGGTACGAGGGTGGGCCTCGCAGTGTTCCAAGCACAGCGTTCTCTCATGGCAGCTCACACAAGGGCCATGACAGAGTCTTCCTGGGCACTTCGCACTCACCAGCCATGTTGTCCTGAGGGCGTTCGAGGGCTCTGGAGATGTAACGCTACCCAAGGAACGCGCAGTGTGTGGTTGCCCAGCACTCGGCACGCACAGGGGTCCTCCGAGGGAATCAACCAGTGGACCTCGACGTTGCTCAGCCGGCCCACAGGTGTCTGGAGGCACTCAGTGACCTTGGAGGGAAAATGATGCACACCCGTGGGGCCTAGGAGTCCCCGGACGTGTACTTCCTTTAAAGCAAAGCGACTAAGAACTCCTGGAAAGAGCTGCATGCCTCCCTTTCTGCACGGCTACTCAGGGCCTAACCTGGAGGCGAGTTCTCACGTTGAGGTTCCCTTTAGCTCTAGAGCCTGTCATGCGGACCGCCACCGCGGCCACGGAAGCCCCTGGTTTAGAGAGAGCAAACTCATAATTTTCCCCGAAGCATTCTTCCAGGGCTCACTGGCCTGTCGGGAGCCGGGAATGTCAGGGAGCTTCAAGGCAGGCATGAATGCCGCCCTCCAAATGGGAAAGCAGGGCTAGTTCCAGCAGGACCCCGTTTTCATGGGCACACTCAGCGTACATCCCTGTGGTTTCTAACGAGTCCCAAGAGACACCGGTCACCCTGTGTTTCCTTCCCCGAGTCAACGTATCGAAGTAGGGAGTCCCGCATCCAGCGAACTGTCTCAAGCAAGGAACGCCGTAGCTGCTCCTCTGGGCCTGGGGCTGCCTGCAGTGCCAAAGAAGGAACAGGACTTGAATTGCAGTAAGAACCCAAGCCGCCGTCCTCTAGGAGGCACGGTGCCTTCAGTCAGGAGGTCCTGGATGGAATGCGAAGACGAGGGTTACTCTGAGCGCAGCTCCGATTAGGGCAACGCGTAAGACCTCCGCGCCATGTGGGATGTGCCAGAACGGTGTTCGTGAACGTGTGCGAGTGCTGAGGAAACCAAGCTGCTCCAAAAGAGAGGGCAGTGCGTTTCCCTACGCTCGGCGTGCACAGAGGGGCTCTAAAGGGCTACGGGCCTGGATGTTGCTTAGCAGACCCAGGTGCGCCTGGGGTTACTCAGTGTTCCTGCCGGGAACAGGGTGCCCCGGCTAGCCTCCCAGGTGTCCAGAAAGCTGTGCTGCCGTTCAAGGTATGCAGAGCAGAGGCCTCCGCCTCCTGGAAGCTGCAGCACGCCTCCGCTACTGCACGGCAAATCAGGGCCTTACTTCCAGGCCTGGGTTCACGCTGGGTGTGCCGGGAGCCACACAGCATGCTAAGATGCTGACTTCCTCCTCCAGCAGAGTGACTTCAGGTACGAGGGTGGGCCTCGCAGTGCTCCAAGCACAGCGTTCTCTCATGGCAGCTCACACAAGGGCCATGACAGAGTCTTCCTGGGCACTTCGCACTCACCAGCCATGTTGTCGTGAGGGCGTTCGAGGGCTCTGGAGATGTAACGCTACCCAAGGAACGCGCAGTGTGTGGTTGCCCAGCACTCGGCACGCACAGGGGTCCTCCGAGGGAATCAACCAGTGGACCTCGACGTTGCTCAGCCGGCCCACAGGTGTCTGGAGGCACTCAGTGACCTTGGAGGGAAAATGATGCACACCCGTGGGGCCTAGGAGTCCCCGGACGTGTACTTCCTTTAAAGCAAAGCGACTAAGAACTCCTGGAAAGAGCTGCATGCCTCCCTTTCTGCACGGCTACTCAGGGCCTAACCTGGAGGCGAGTTCTCACGTTGAGGTTCCCTTTAGCTCTAGAGCCTGTCATGCGGACCGCCACCGCGGCCACGGAAGCCCCTGGTTTAGAGAGAGCAAACTCATAATTTTCCCCGAAGCATTCTTCCAGGGCTCACTGGCCTGTCGGGAGCCGGGAATGTCAGGGAGCTTCAAGGCAGGCATGAATGCCGCCCTCCAAATGGGAAAGCAGGGCTAGTTCCAGCAGGACCCCGTTTTCATGGGCACACTCAGCGTACATCCCTGTGGTTTCTAACGAGTCCCAAGAGACACCGGTCACCCTGTGTTTCCTTCCCCGAGTCAACGTATCGAAGTAGGGAGTCCCGCATCCAGCGAACTGTCTCAAGCAAGGAACGCCGTAGCTGCTCCTCTGGGCCTGGGGCTGCCTGCAGTGCCAAAGAAGGAACAGGACTTGAATTGCAGTAAGAACCCAAGCCGCCGTCCTCTAGGAGGCACGGTGCCTTCAGTCAGGAGGTCCTGGATGGAATGCGAAGACGAGGGTTACTCTGAGCGCAGCTCCGATTAGGGCAACGCGTAAGACCTCCGCGCCATGTGGGATGTGCCAGAACGGTGTTCGTGAACGTGTGCGAGTGCTGAGGAAACCAAGCTGCTCCAAAAGAGAGGGCAGTGCGTTTCCCTACGCTCGGCGTGCACAGAGGGGCTCTAAAGGGCTACGGGCCTGGATGTTGCTTAGCAGACCCAGGTGCGCCTGGGGTTACTCAGTGTTCCTGCCGGGAACAGGGTGCCCCGGCTAGCCTCCCAGGTGTCCAGAAAGCTGTGCTGCCGTTCAAGGTATGCAGAGCAGAGGCCTCCGCCTCCTGGAAGCTGCAGCACGCCTCCGCTACTGCACGGCAAATCAGGGCCTTACTTCCAGGCCTGGGTTCACGCTGGGTGTGCCGGGAGCCACACAGCATGCTAAGATGCTGACTTCCTCCTCCAGCAGAGTGACTTCAGGTACGAGGGTGGGCCTCGCAGTGTTCCAAGCACAGCGTTCTCTCATGGCAGCTCACACAAGGGCCATGACAGAGTCTTCCTGGGCACTTCGCACTCACCAGCCATGTTGTCCTGAGGGCGTTCGAGGGCTCTGGAGATGTAACGCTACCCAAGGAACGCGCAGTGTGTGGTTGCCCAGCACTCGGCACGCACAGGGGTCCTCCGAGGGAATCAACCAGTGGACCTCGACGTTGCTCAGCCGGCCCACAGGTGTCTGGAGGCACTCAGTGACCTTGGAGGGAAAATGATGCACACCCGTGGGGCCTAGGAGTCCCCGGACGTGTACTTCCTTTAAAGCAAAGCGACTAAGAACTCCTGGAAAGAGCTGCATGCCTCCCTTTCTGCACGGCTACTCAGGGCCTAACCTGGAGGCGAGTTCTCACGTTGAGGTTCCCTTTAGCTCTAGAGCCTGTCATGCGGACCGCCACCGCGGCCACGGAAGCCCCTGGTTTAGAGAGAGCAAACTCATAATTTTCCCCGAAGCATTCTTCCAGGGCTCACTGGCCTGTCGGGAGCCGGGAATGTCAGGGAGCTTCAAGGCAGGCATGAATGCCGCCCTCCAAATGGGAAAGCAGGGCTAGTTCCAGCAGGACCCCGTTTTCATGGGCACACTCAGCGTACATCCCTGTGGTTTCTAACGAGTCCCAAGAGACACCGGTCACCCTGTGTTTCCTTCCCCGAGTCAACGTATCGAAGTAGGGAGTCCCGCATCCAGCGAACTGTCTCAAGCAAGGAACGCCGTAGCTGCTCCTCTGGGCCTGGGGCTGCCTGCAGTGCCAAAGAAGGAACAGGACTTGAATTGCAGTAAGAACCCAAGCCGCCGTCCTCTAGGAGGCACGGTGCCTTCAGTCAGGAGGTCCTGGATGGAATGCGAAGACGAGGGTTACTCTGAGCGCAGCTCCGATTAGGGCAACGCGTAAGACCTCCGCGCCATGTGGGATGTGCCAGAACGGTGTTCGTGAACGTGTGCGAGTGCTGAGGAAACCAAGCTGCTCCAAAAGAGAGGGCAGTGCGTTTCCCTACGCTCGGCGTGCACAGAGGGGCTCTAAAGGGCTACGGGCCTGGATGTTGCTTAGCAGACCCAGGTGCGCCTGGGGTTACTCAGTGTTCCTGCCGGGAACAGGGTGCCCCGGCTAGCCTCCCAGGTGTCCAGAAAGCTGTGCTGCCGTTCAAGGTATGCAGAGCAGAGGCCTCCGCCTCCTGGAAGCTGCAGCACGCCTCCGCTACTGCACGGCAAATCAGGGCCTTACTTCCAGGCCTGGGTTCACGCTGGGTGTGCCGGGAGCCACACAGCATGCTAAGATGCTGACTTCCTCCTCCAGCAGAGTGACTTCAGGTACGAGGGTGGGCCTCGCAGTGCTCCAAGCACAGCGTTCTCTCATGGCAGCTCACACAAGGGCCATGACAGAGTCTTCCTGGGCACTTCGCACTCACCAGCCATGTTGTCGTGAGGGCGTTCGAGGGCTCTGGAGATGTAACGCTACCCAAGGAACGCGCAGTGTGTGGTTGCCCAGCACTCGGCACGCACAGGGGTCCTCCGAGGGAATCAACCAGTGGACCTCGACGTTGCTCAGCCGGCCCACAGGTGTCTGGAGGCACTCAGTGACCTTGGAGGGAAAATGATGCACACCCGTGGGGCCTAGGAGTCCCCGGACGTGTACTTCCTTTAAAGCAAAGCGACTAAGAACTCCTGGAAAGAGCTGCATGCCTCCCTTTCTGCACGGCTACTCAGGACCTAACCTGGAGGCGAGTTCTCACGTTGAGGTTCCCTTTAGCTCTAGAGCCTGTCATGCGGACCGCCACCGCGGCCACGGAAGCCCCTGGTTTAGAGAGAGCAAACTCATAATTTTCCCCGAAGCATTCTTCCAGGGCTCACTGGCCTGTCGGGAGCCGGGAATGTCAGGGAGCTTCAAGGCAGGCATGAATGCCGCCCTCCAAATGGGAAAGCAGGGCTAGTTCCAGCAGGACCCCGTTTTCATGGGCACACTCAGCGTACATCCCTGTGGTTTCTAACGAGTCCCAAGAGACACCGGTCACCCTGTGTTTCCTTCCCCGAGTCAACGTATCGAAGTAGGGAGTCCCGCATCCAGCGAACTGTCTCAAGCAAGGAACGCCGTAGCTGCTCCTCTGGGCCTGGGGCTGCCTGCAGTGCCAAAGAAGGAACAGGACTTGAATTGCAGTAAGAACCCAAGCCGCCGTCCTCTAGGAGGCACGGTGCCTTCAGTCAGGAGGTCCTGGATGGAATGCGAAGACGAGGGTTACTCTGAGCGCAGCTCCGATTAGGGCAACGCGTAAGACCTCCGCGCCATGTGGGATGTGCCAGAACGGTGTTCGTGAACGTGTGCGAGTGCTGAGGAAACCAAGCTGCTCCAAAAGAGAGGGCAGTGCGTTTCCCTACGCTCGGCGTGCACAGAGGGGCTCTAAAGGGCTACGGGCCTGGATGTTGCTTAGCAGACCCAGGTGCGCCTGGGGTTACTCAGTGTTCCTGCCGGGAACAGGGTGCCCCGGCTAGCCTCCCAGGTGTCCAGAAAGCTGTGCTGCCGTTCAAGGTATGCAGAGCAGAGGCCTCCGCCTCCTGGAAGCTGCAGCACGCCTCCGCTACTGCACGGCAAATCAGGGCCTTACTTCCAGGCCTGGGTTCACGCTGGGTGTGCCGGGAGCCACACAGCATGCTAAGATGCTGACTTCCTCCTCCAGCAGAGTGACTTCAGGTACGAGGGTGGGCCTCGCAGTGTTCCAAGCACAGCGTTCTCTCATGGCAGCTCACACAAGGGCCATGACAGAGTCTTCCTGGGCACTTCGCACTCACCAGCCATGTTGTCGTGAGGGCGTTCGAGGGCTCTGGAGATGTAACGCTACCCAAGGAACGCGCAGTGTGTGGTTGCCCAGCACTCGGCACGCACAGGGGTCCTCCGAGGGAATCAACCAGTGGACCTCGACGTTGCTCAGCCGGCCCACAGGTGTCTGGAGGCACTCAGTGACCTTGGAGGGAAAATGATGCACACCCGTGGGGCCTAGGAGTCCCCGGACGTGTACTTCCTTTAAAGCAAAGCGACTAAGAACTCCTGGAAAGAGCTGCATGCCTCCCTTTCTGCACGGCTACTCAGGGCCTAACCTGGAGGCGAGTTCTCACGTTGAGGTTCCCTTTAGCTCTAGAGCCTGTCATGCGGACCGCCACCGCGGCCACGGAAGCCCCTGGTTTAGAGAGAGCAAACTCATAATTTTCCCCGAAGCATTCTTCCAGGGCTCACTGGCCTGTCGGGAGCCGGGAATGTCAGGGAGCTTCAAGGCAGGCATGAATGCCGCCCTCCAAATGGGAAAGCAGGGCTAGTTCCAGCAGGACCCCGTTTTCATGGGCACACTCAGCGTACATCCCTGTGGTTTCTAACGAGTCCCAAGAGACACCGGTCACCCTGTGTTTCCTTCCCCGAGTCAACGTATCGAAGTAGGGAGTCCCGCATCCAGCGAACTGTCTCAAGCAAGGAACGCCGTAGCTGCTCCTCTGGGCCTGGGGCTGCCTGCAGTGCCAAAGAAGGAACAGGACTTGAATTGCAGTAAGAACCCAAGCCGCCGTCCTCTAGGAGGCACGGTGCCTTCAGTCAGGAGGTCCTGGATGGAATGCGAAGACGAGGGTTACTCTGAGCGCAGCTCCGATTAGGGCAACGCGTAAGACCTCCGCGCCATGTGGGATGTGCCAGAACGGTGTTCGTGAACGTGTGCGAGTGCTGAGGAAACCAAGCTGCTCCAAAAGAGAGGGCAGTGCGTTTCCCTACGCTCGGCGTGCACAGAGGGGCTCTAAAGGGCTACGGGCCTGGATGTTGCTTAGCAGACCCAGGTGCGCCTGGGGTTACTCAGTGTTCCTGCCGGGAACAGGGTGCCCCGGCTAGCCTCCCAGGTGTCCAGAAAGCTGTGCTGCCGTTCAAGGTATGCAGAGCAGAGGCCTCCGCCTCCTGGAAGCTGCAGCACGCCTCCGCTACTGCACGGCAAATCAGGGCCTTACTTCCAGGCCTGGGTTCACGCTGGGTGTGCCGGGAGCCACACAGCATGCTAAGATGCTGACTTCCTCCTCCAGCAGAGTGACTTCAGGTACGAGGGTGGGCCTCGCAGTGCTCCAAGCACAGCGTTCTCTCATGGCAGCTCACACAAGGGCCATGACAGAGTCTTCCTGGGCACTTCGCACTCACCAGCCATGTTGTCGTGAGGGCGTTCGAGGGCTCTGGAGATGTAACGCTACCCAAGGAACGCGCAGTGTGTGGTTGCCCAGCACTCGGCACGCACAGGGGTCCTCCGAGGGAATCAACCAGTGGACCTCGACGTTGCTCAGCCGGCCCACAGGTGTCTGGAGGCACTCAGTGACCTTGGAGGGAAAATGATGCACACCCGTGGGGCCTAGGAGTCCCCGGACGTGTACTTCCTTTAAAGCAAAGCGACTAAGAACTCCTGGAAAGAGCTGCATGCCTCCCTTTCTGCACGGCTACTCAGGGCCTAACCTGGAGGCGAGTTCTCACGTTGAGGTTCCCTTTAGCTCTAGAGCCTGTCATGCGGACCGCCACCGCGGCCACGGAAGCCCCTGGTTTAGAGAGAGCAAACTCATAATTTTCCCCGAAGCATTCTTCCAGGGCTCACTGGCCTGTCGGGAGCCGGGAATGTCAGGGAGCTTCAAGGCAGGCATGAATGCCGCCCTCCAAATGGGAAAGCAGGGCTACTTCCAGCAGGACCCCGTTTTCATGGGCACACTCAGCGTACATCCCTGTGGTTTCTAACGAGTCCCAAGAGACACCGGTCACCCTGTGTTTCCTTCCCCGAGTCAACGTATCGAAGTAGGGAGTCCCGCATCCAGCGAACTGTCTCAAGCAAGGAACGCCGTAGCTGCTCCTCTGGGCCTGGGGCTGCCTGCAGTGCCAAAGAAGGAACAGGACTTGAATTGCAGTAAGAACCCAAGCCGCCGTCCTCTAGGAGGCACGGTGCCTTCAGTCAGGAGGTCCTGGATGGAATGCGAAGACGAGGGTTACTCTGAGCGCAGCTCCGATTAGGGCAACGCGTAAGACCTCCGCGCCATGTGGGATGTGCCAGAACGGTGTTCGTGAACGTGTGCGAGTGCTGAGGAAACCAAGCTGCTCCAAAAGAGAGGGCAGTGCGTTTCCCTACGCTCGGCGTGCACAGAGGGGCTCTAAAGGGCTACGGGCCTGGATGTTGCTTAGCAGACCCAGGTGCGCCTGGGGTTACTCAGTGTTCCTGCCGGGAACAGGGTGCCCCGGCTAGCCTCCCAGGTGTCCAGAAAGCTGTGCTGCCGTTCAAGGTATGCAGAGCAGAGGCCTCCGCCTCCTGGAAGCTGCAGCACGCCTCCGCTACTGCACGGCAAATCAGGGCCTTACTTCCAGGCCTGGGTTCACGCTGGGTGTGCCGGGAGCCACACAGCATGCTAACATGCTGACTTCCTCCTCCAGCAGAGTGACTTCAGGTACGAGGGTGGGCCTCGCAGTGCTCCAAGCACAGCGTTCTCTCATGGCAGCTCACACAAGGGCCATGACAGAGTCTTCCTGGGCACTTCGCACTCACCAGCCATGTTGTCGTGAGGGCGTTCGAGGGCTCTGGAGATGTAACGCTACCCAAGGAACGCGCAGTGTGTGGTTGCCCAGCACTCGGCACGCACAGGGGTCCTCCGAGGGAATCAACCAGTGGACCTCGACGTTGCTCAGCTGGCCCACAGGTGTCTGGAGGCACTCAGTGACCTTGGAGGGAAAATGATGCACACCCGTGGGGCCTAGGAGTCCCCGGACGTGTACTTCCTTTAAAGCAAAGCGACTAAGAACTCCTGGAAAGAGCTGCATGCCTCCCTTTCTGCACGGCTACTCAGGGCCTAACCTGGAGGCGAGTTCTCACGTTGAGGTTCCCTTTAGCTCTAGAGCCTGTCATGCGGACCGCCACCGCGGCCACGGAAGCCCCTGGTTTAGAGAGAGCAAACTCATAATTTTCCCCGAAGCATTCTTCCAGGGCTCACTGGCCTGTCGGGAGCCGGGAATGTCAGGGAGCTTCAAGGCAGGCATGAATGCCGCCCTCCAAATGGGAAAGCAGGGCTAGTTCCAGCAGGACCCCGTTTTCATGGGCACACTCAGCGTACATCCCTGTGGTTTCTAACGAGTCCCAAGAGACACCGGTCACCCTGTGTTTCCTTCCCCGAGTCAACGTATCGAAGTAGGGAGTCCCGCATCCAGCGAACTGTCTCAAGCAAGGAACGCCGTAGCTGCTCCTCTGGGCCTGGGGCTGCCTGCAGTGCCAAAGAAGGAACAGGACTTGAATTGCAGTAAGAACCCAAGCCGCCGTCCTCTAGGAGGCACGGTGCCTTCAGTCAGGAGGTCCTGGATGGAATGCGAAGACGAGGGTTACTCTGAGCGCAGCTCCGATTAGGGCAACGCGTAAGACCTCCGCGCCATGTGGGATGTGCCAGAACGGTGTTCGTGAACGTGTGCGAGTGCTGAGGAAACCAAGCTGCTCCAAAAGAGAGGGCAGTGCGTTTCCCTACGCTCGGCGTGCACAGAGGGGCTCTAAAGGGCTACGGGCCTGGATGTTGCTTAGCAGACCCAGGTGCGCCTGGGGTTACTCAGTGTTCCTGCCGGGAACAGGGTGCCCCGGCTAGCCTCCCAGGTGTCCAGAAAGCTGTGCTGCCGTTCAAGGTATGCAGAGCAGAGGCCTCCGCCTCCTGGAAGCTGCAGCACGCCTCCGCTACTGCACGGCAAATCAGGGCCTTACTTACAGGCCTGGGTTCACGCTGGGTGTGCCGGGAGCCACACAGCATGCTAAGATGCTGACTTCCTCCTCCAGCAGAGTGACTTCAGGTACGAGGGTGGGCCTCGCAGTGCTCCAAGCACAGCGTTCTCTCATGGCAGCTCACACAAGGGCCATGACAGAGTCTTCCTGGGCACTTCGCACTCACCAGCCATGTTGTCGTGAGGGCGTTCGAGGGCTCTGGAGATGTAACGCTACCCAAGGAACGCGCAGTGTGTGGTTGCCCAGCACTCGGCACGCACAGGGGTCCTCCGAGGGAATCAACCAGTGGACCTCGACGTTGCTCAGCCGGCCCACAGGTGTCTGGAGGCACTCAGTGACCTTGGAGGGAAAATGATGCACACCCGTGGGGCCTAGGAGTCCCCGGACGTGTACTTCCTTTAAAGCAAAGCGACTAAGAACTCCTGGAAAGAGCTGCATGCCTCCCTTTCTGCACGGCTACTCAGGGCCTAACCTGGAGGCGAGTTCTCACGTTGAGGTTCCCTTTAGCTCTAGAGCCTGTCATGCGGACCGCCACCGCGGCCACGGAAGCCCCTGGTTTAGAGAGAGCAAACTCATAATTTTCCCCGAAGCATTCTTCCAGGGCTCACTGGCCTGTCGGGAGCCGGGAATGTCAGGGAGCTTCAAGGCAGGCATGAATGCCGCCCTCCAAATGGGAAAGCAGGGCTAGTTCCAGCAGGACCCCGTTTTCATGGGCACACTCAGCGTACATCCCTGTGGTTTCTAACGAGTCCCAAGAGACACCGGTCACCCTGTGTTTCCTTCCCCGAGTCAACGTATCGAAGTAGGGAGTCCCGCATCCAGCGAACTGTCTCAAGCAAGGAACGCCGTAGCTGCTCCTCTGGGCCTGGGGCTGCCTGCAGTGCCAAAGAAGGAACAGGACTTGAATTGCAGTAAGAACCCAAGCCGCCGTCCTCTAGGAGGCACGGTGCCTTCAGTCAGGAGGTCCTGGATGGAATGCGAAGACGAGGGTTACTCTGAGCGCAGCTCCGATTAGGGCAACGCGTAAGACCTCCGCGCCATGTGGGATGTGCCAGAACGGTGTTCGTGAACGTGTGCGAGTGCTGAGGAAACCAAGCTGCTCCAAAAGAGAGGGCAGTGCGTTTCCCTACGCTCGGCGTGCACAGAGGGGCTCTAAAGGGCTACGGGCCTGGATGTTGCTTAGCAGACCCAGGTGCGCCTGGGGTTACTCAGTGTTCCTGCCGGGAACAGGGTGCCCCGGCTAGCCTCCCAGGTGTCCAGAAAGCTGTGCTGCCGTTCAAGGTATGCAGAGCAGAGGCCTCCGCCTCCTGGAAGCTGCAGCACGCCTCCGCTACTGCACGGCAAATCAGGGCCTTACTTCCAGGCCTGGGTTCACGCTGGGTGTGCCGGGAGCCACACAGCATGCTAAGATGCTGACTTCCTCCTCCAGCAGAGTGACTTCAGGTACGAGGGTGGGCCTCGCAGTGCTCCAAGCACAGCGTTCTCTCATGGCAGCTCACACAAGGGCCATGACAGAGTCTTCCTGGGCACTTCGCACTCACCAGCCATGTTGTCGTGAGGGCGTTCGAGGGCTCTGGAGATGTAACGCTACCCAAGGAACGCGCAGTGTGTGGTTGCCCAGCACTCGGCACGCACAGGGGTCCTCCGAGGGAATCAACCAGTGGACCTCGACGTTGCTCAGCCGGCCCACAGGTGTCTGGAGGCACTCAGTGACCTTGGAGGGAAAATGATGCACACCCGTGGGGCCTAGGAGTCCCCGGACGTGTACTTCCTTTAAAGCAAAGCGACTAAGAACTCCTGGAAAGAGCTGCATGCCTCCCTTTCTGCACGGCTACTCAGGGCCTAACCTGGAGGCGAGTTCTCACGTTGAGGTTCCCTTTAGCTCTAGAGCCTGTCATGCGGACCGCCACCGCGGCCACGGAAGCCCCTGGTTTAGAGAGGGCAAACTCATAATTTTCCCCGAAGCATTCTTCCAGGGCTCACTGGCCTGTCGGGAGCCGGGAATGTCAGGGAGCTTCAAGGCAGGCATGAATGCCGCCCTCCAAATGGGAAAGCAGGGCTAGTTCCAGCAGGACCCCGTTTTCATGGGCACACTCAGCGTACATCCCTGTGGTTTCTAACGAGTCCCAAGAGACACCGGTCACCCTGTGTTTCCTTCCCCGAGTCAACGTATCGAAGTAGGGAGTCCCGCATCCAGCGAACTGTCTCAAGCAAGGAACGCCGTAGCTGCTCCTCTGGGCCTGGGGCTGCCTGCAGTGCCAAAGAAGGAACAGGACTTGAATTGCAGTAAGAACCCAAGCCGCCGTCCTCTAGGAGGCACGGTGCCTTCAGTCAGGAGGTCCTGGATGGAATGCGAAGACGAGGGTTACTCTGAGCGCAGCTCCGATTAGGGCAACGCGTAAGACCTCCGCGCCATGTGGGATGTGCCAGAACGGTGTTCGTGAACGTGTGCGAGTGCTGAGGAAACCAAGCTGCTCCAAAAGAGAGGGCAGTGCGTTTCCCTACGCTCGGCGTGCACAGAGGGGCTCTAAAGGGCTACGGGCCTGGATGTTGCTTAGCAGACCCAGGTGCGCCTGGGGTTACTCAGTGTTCCTGCCGGGAACAGGGTGCCCCGGCTAGCCTCCCAGGTGTCCAGAAAGCTGTGCTGCCGTTCAAGGTATGCAGAGCAGAGGCCTCCGCCTCCTGGAAGCTGCAGCACGCCTCCGCTACTGCACGGCAAATCAGGGCCTTACTTCCAGGCCTGGGTTCACGCTGGGTGTGCCGGGAGCCACACAGCATGCTAAGATGCTGACTTCCTCCTCCAGCAGAGTGACTTCAGGTACGAGGGTGGGCCTCGCAGTGCTCCAAGCACAGCGTTCTCTCATGGCAGCTCACACAAGGGCCATGACAGAGTCTTCCTGGGCACTTCGCACTCACCAGCCATGTTGTCGTGAGGGCGTTCGAGGGCTCTGGAGATGTAACGCTACCCAAGGAACGCGCAGTGTGTGGTTGCCCAGCACTCGGCACGCACAGGGGTCCTCCGAGGGAATCAACCAGTGGACCTCGACGTTGCTCAGCCGGCCCACAGGTGTCTGGAGGCACTCAGTGACCTTGGAGGGAAAATGATGCACACCCGTGGGGCCTAGGAGTCCCCGGACGTGTACTTCCTTTAAAGCAAAGCGACTAAGAACTCCTGGAAAGAGCTGCATGCCTCCCTTTCTGCACGGCTACTCAGGGCCTAACCTGGAGGCGAGTTCTCACGTTGAGGTTCCCTTTAGCTCTAGAGCCTGTCATGCGGACCGCCACCGCGGCCACGGAAGCCCCTGGTTTAGAGAGGGCAAACTCATAATTTTCCCCGAAGCATTCTTCCAGGGCTCACTGGCCTGTCGGGAGCCGGGAATGTCAGGGAGCTTCAAGGCAGGCATGAATGCCGCCCTCCAAATGGGAAAGCAGGGCTAGTTCCAGCAGGACCCCGTTTTCATGGGCACACTCAGCGTACATCCCTGTGGTTTCTAACGAGTCCCAAGAGACACCGGTCACCCTGTGTTTCCTTCCCCGAGTCAACGTATCGAAGTAGGGAGTCCCGCATCCAGCGAACTGTCTCAAGCAAGGAACGCCGTAGCTGCTCCTCTGGGCCTGGGGCTGCCTGCAGTGCCAAAGAAGGAACAGGACTTGAATTGCAGTAAGAACCCAAGCCGCCGTCCTCTAGGAGGCACGGTGCCTTCAGTCAGGAGGTCCTGGATGGAATGCGAAGACGAGGGTTACTCTGAGCGCAGCTCCGATTAGGGCAACGCGTAAGACCTCCGCGCCATGTGGGATGTGCCAGAACGGTGTTCGTGAACGTGTGCGAGTGCTGAGGAAACCAAGCTGCTCCAAAAGAGAGGGCAGTGCGTTTCCCTACGCTCGGCGTGCACAGAGGGGCTCTAAAGGGCTACGGGCCTGGATGTTGCTTAGCAGACCCAGGTGCGCCTGGGGTTACTCAGTGTTCCTGCCGGGAACAGGGTGCCCCGGCTAGCCTCCCAGGTGTCCAGAAAGCTGTGCTGCCGTTCAAGGTATGCAGAGCAGAGGCCTCCGCCTCCTGGAAGCTGCAGCACGCCTCCGCTACTGCACGGCAAATCAGGGCCTTACTTCCAGGCCTGGGTTCACGCTGGGTGTGCCGGGAGCCACACAGCATGCTAAGATGCTGACTTCCTCCTCCAGCAGAGTGACTTCAGGTACGAGGGTGGGCCTCGCAGTGTTCCAAGCACAGCGTTCTCTCATGGCAGCTCACACAAGGGCCATGACAGAGTCTTCCTGGGCACTTCGCACTCACCAGCCATGTTGTCGTGAGGGCGTTCGAGGGCTCTGGAGATGTAACGCTACCCAAGGAACGCGCAGTGTGTGGTTGCCCAGCACTCGGCACGCACAGGGGTCCTCCGAGGGAATCAACCAGTGGACCTCGACGTTGCTCAGCCGGCCCACAGGTGTCTGGAGGCACTCAGTGACCTTGGAGGGAAAATGATGCACACCCGTGGGGCCTAGGAGTCCCCGGACGTGTACTTCCTTTAAAGCAAAGCGACTAAGAACTCCTGGAAAGAGCTGCATGCCTCCCTTTCTGCACGGCTACTCAGGGCCTAACCTGGAGGCGAGTTCTCACGTTGAGGTTCCCTTTAGCTCTAGAGCCTGTCATGCGGACCGCCACCGCGGCCACGGAAGCCCCTGGTTTAGAGAGAGCAAACTCATAATTTTCCCCGAAGCATTCTTCCAGGGCTCACTGGCCTGTCGGGAGCCGGGAATGTCAGGGAGCTTCAAGGCAGGCATGAATGCCGCCCTCCAAATGGGAAAGCAGGGCTAGTTCCAGCAGGACCCCGTTTTCATGGGCACACTCAGCGTACATCCCTGTGGTTTCTAACGAGTCCCAAGAGACACCGGTCACCCTGTGTTTCCTTCCCCGAGTCAACGTATCGAAGTAGGGAGTCCCGCATCCAGCGAACTGTCTCAAGCAAGGAACGCCGTAGCTGCTCCTCTGGGCCTGGGGCTGCCTGCAGTGCCAAAGAAGGAACAGGACTTGAATTGCAGTAAGAACCCAAGCCGCCGTCCTCTAGGAGGCACGGTGCCTTCAGTCAGGAGGTCCTGGATGGAATGCGAAGACGAGGGTTACTCTGAGCGCAGCTCCGATTAGGGCAACGCGTAAGACCTCCGCGCCATGTGGGATGTGCCAGAACGGTGTTTGTGAACGTGTGCGAGTGCTGAGGAAACCAAGCTGCTCCAAAAGAGAGGGCAGTGCGTTTCCCTACGCTCGGCGTGCACAGAGGGGCTCTAAAGGGCTACGGGCCTGGATGTTGCTTAGCAGACCCAGGTGCGCCTGGGGTTACTCAGTGTTCCTGCCGGGAACAGGGTGCCCCGGCTAGCCTCCCAGGTGTCCAGAAAGCTGTGCTGCCGTTCAAGGTATGCAGAGCAGAGGCCTCCGCCTCCTGGAAGCTGCAGCACGCCTCCGCTACTGCACGGCAAATCAGGGCCTTACTTCCAGGCCTGGGTTCACGCTGGGTGTGCCGGGAGCCACACAGCATGCTAAGATGCTGACTTCCTCCTCCAGCAGAGTGACTTCAGGTACGAGGGTGGGCCTCGCAGTGTTCCAAGCACAGCGTTCTCTCATGGCAGCTCACACAAGGGCCATGACAGAGTCTTCCTGGGCACTTCGCACTCACCAGCCATGTTGTCGTGAGGGCGTTCGAGGGCTCTGGAGATGTAACGCTACCCAAGGAACGCGCAGTGTGTGGTTGCCCAGCACTCGGCACGCACAGGGGTCCTCCGAGGGAATCAACCAGTGGACCTCGACGTTGCTCAGCTGGCCCACAGGTGTCTGGAGGCACTCAGTGACCTTGGAGGGAAAATGATGCACACCCGTGGGGCCTAGGAGTCCCCGGACGTGTACTTCCTTTAAAGCAAAGCGACTAAGAACTCCTGGAAAGAGCTGCATGCCTCCCTTTCTGCACGGCTACTCAGGGCCTAACCTGGAGGCGAGTTCTCACGTTGAGGTTCCCTTTAGCTCTAGAGCCTGTCATGCGGACCGCCACCGCGGCCACGGAAGCCCCTGGTTTAGAGAGAGCAAACTCATAATTTTCCCCGAAGCATTCTTCCAGGGCTCACTGGCCTGTCGGGAGCCGGGAATGTCAGGGAGCTTCAAGGCAGGCATGAATGCCGCCCTCCAAATGGGAAAGCAGGGCTAGTTCCAGCAGGACCCCGTTTTCATGGGCACACTCAGCGTACATCCCTGTGGTTTCTAACGAGTCCCAAGAGACACCGGTCACCCTGTGTTTCCTTCCCCGAGTCAACGTATCGAAGTAGGGAGTCCCGCATCCAGCGAACTGTCTCAAGCAAGGAACGCCGTAGCTGCTCCTCTGGGCCTGGGGCTGCCTGCAGTGCCAAAGAAGGAACAGGACTTGAATTGCAGTAAGAACCCAAGCCGCCGTCCTCTAGGAGGCACGGTGCCTTCAGTCAGGAGGTCCTGGATGGAATGCGAAGACGAGGGTTACTCTGAGCGCAGCTCCGATTAGGGCAACGCGTAAGACCTCCGCGCCATGTGGGATGTGCCAGAACGGTGTTCGTGAACGTGTGCGAGTGCTGAGGAAACCAAGCTGCTCCAAAAGAGAGGGCAGTGCGTTTCCCTACGCTCGGCGTGCACAGAGGGGCTCTAAAGGGCTACGGGCCTGGATGTTGCTTAGCAGACCCAGGTGCGCCTGGGGTTACTCAGTGTTCCTGCCGGGAACAGGGTGCCCCGGCTAGCCTCCCAGGTGTCCAGAAAGCTGTGCTGCCGTTCAAGGTATGCAGAGCAGAGGCCTCCGCCTCCTGGAAGCTGCAGCACGCCTCCGCTACTGCACGGCAAATCAGGGCCTTACTTCCAGGCCTGGGTTCACGCTGGGTGTGCCGGGAGCCACACAGCATGC
Organism: Grampus griseus; assembly: GCF_964374135.1. Classification (NCBI taxonomy): domain Eukaryota; kingdom Metazoa; phylum Chordata; class Mammalia; order Artiodactyla; family Delphinidae; genus Grampus; species Grampus griseus. Next base: position 175,060 of record NW_028132977.1, on the reverse strand, counting down.
TAAGATGCTGACTTCCTCCTCCAGCAGAGTGACTTCAGGTACGAGGGTGGGCCTCGCAGTGTTCCAAGCACAGCGTTCTCTCATGGCAGCTCACACAAGGGCCATGACAGAGTCTTCCTGGGCACTTCGCACTCACCAGCCATGTTGTCGTGAGGGCGTTCGAGGGCTCTGGAGATGTAACGCTACCCAAGGAACGCGCAGTGTGTGGTTGCCCAGCACTCGGCACGCACAGGGGTCCTCCGAGGGAATCAACCAGTGGACCTCGACGTTGCTCAGCCGGCCCACAGGTGTCTGGAGGCACTCAGTGACCTTGGAGGGAAAATGATGCACACCCGTGGGGCCTAGGAGTCCCCGGACGTGTACTTCCTTTAAAGCAAAGCGACTAAGAACTCCTGGAAAGAGCTGCATGCCTCCCTTTCTGCACGGCTACTCAGGGCCTAACCTGGAGGCGAGTTCTCACGTTGAGGTTCCCTTTAGCTCTAGAGCCTGTCATGCGGACCGCCACCGCGGCCACGGAAGCCCCTGGTTTAGAGAGAGCAAACTCATAATTTTCCCCGAAGCATTCTTCCAGGGCTCACTGGCCTGTCGGGAGCCGGGAATGTCAGGGAGCTTCAAGGCAGGCATGAATGCCGCCCTCCAAATGGGAAAGCAGGGCTAGTTCCAGCAGGACCCCGTTTTCATGGGCACACTCAGCGTACATCCCTGTGGTTTCTAACGAGTCCCAAGAGACACCGGTCACCCTGTGTTTCCTTCCCCGAGTCAACGTATCGAAGTAGGGAGTCCCGCATCCAGCGAACTGTCTCAAGCAAGGAACGCCGTAGCTGCTCCTCTGGGCCTGGGGCTGCCTGCAGTGCCAAAGAAGGAACAGGACTTGAATTGCAGTAAGAACCCAAGCCGCCGTCCTCTAGGAGGCACGGTGCCTTCAGTCAGGAGGTCCTGGATGGAATGCGAAGACGAGGGTTACTCTGAGCGCAGCTCCGATTAGGGCAACGCGTAAGACCTCCGCGCCACGTGGGATGTGCCAGAACGGTGTTCGTGAACGTGTGCGAGTGCTGAGGAAACCAAGCTGCTCCAAAAGAGAGGGCAGTGCGTTTCCCTACGCTCGGCGTGCACAGAGGGGCTCTAAAGGGCTACGGGCCTGGATGTTGCTTAGCAGACCCAGGTGCGCCTGGGGTTACTCAGTGTTCCTGCCGGGAACAGGGTGCCCCGGCTAGCCTCCCAGGTGTCCAGAAAGCTGTGCTGCCGTTCAAGGTATGCAGAGCAGAGGCCTCCGCCTCCTGGAAGCTGCAGCACGCCTCCGCTACTGCACGGCAAATCAGGGCCTTACTTACAGGCCTGGGTTCACGCTGGGTGTGCCGGGAGCCACACAGCATGCTAAGATGCTGACTTCCTCCTCCAGCAGAGTGACTTCAGGTACGAGGGTGGGCCTCGCAGTGTTCCAAGCACAGCGTTCTCTCATGGCAGCTCACACAAGGGCCATGACAGAGTCTTCCTGGGCACTTCGCACTCACCAGCCATGTTGTCGTGAGGGCGTTCGAGGGCTCTGGAGATGTAACGCTACCCAAGGAACGCGCAGTGTGTGGTTGCCCAGCACTCGGCACGCACAGGGGTCCTCCGAGGGAATCAACCAGTGGACCTCGACGTTGCTCAGCCGGCCCACAGGTGTCTGGAGGCACTCAGTGACCTTGGAGGGAAAATGATGCACACCCGTGGGGCCTAGGAGTCCCCGGACGTGTACTTCCTTTAAAGCAAAGCGACTAAGAACTCCTGGAAAGAGCTGCATGCCTCCCTTTCTGCACGGCTACTCAGGGCCTAACCTGGAGGCGAGTTCTCACGTTGAGGTTCCCTTTAGCTCTAGAGCCTGTCATGCGGACCGCCACCGCGGCCACGGAAGCCCCTGGTTTAGAGAGAGCAAACTCATAATTTTCCCCGAAGCATTCTTCCAGGGCTCACTGGCCTGTCGGGAGCCGGGAATGTCAGGGAGCTTCAAGGCAGGCATGAATGCCGCCCTCCAAATGGGAAAGCAGGGCTAGTTCCAGCAGGACCCCGTTTTCATGGGCACACTCAGCGTACATCCCTGTGGTTTCTAACGAGTCCCAAGAGACACCGGTCACCCTGTGTTTCCTTCCCCGAGTCAACGTATCGAAGTAGGGAGTCCCGCATCCAGCGAACTGTCTCAAGCAAGGAACGCCGTAGCTGCTCCTCTGGGCCTGGGGCTGCCTGCAGTGCCAAAGAAGGAACAGGACTTGAATTGCAGTAAGAACCCAAGCCGCCGTCCTCTAGGAGGCACGGTGCCTTCAGTCAGGAGGTCCTGGATGGAATGCGAAGACGAGGGTTACTCTGAGCGCAGCTCCGATTAGGGCAACGCGTAAGACCTCCGCGCCACGTGGGATGTGCCAGAACGGTGTTCGTGAACGTGTGCGAGTGCTGAGGAAACCAAGCTGCTCCAAAAGAGAGGGCAGTGCGTTTCCCTACGCTCGGCGTGCACAGAGGGGCTCTAAAGGGCTACGGGCCTGGATGTTGCTTAGCAGACCCAGGTGCGCCTGGGGTTACTCAGTGTTCCTGCCGGGAACAGGGTGCCCCGGCTAGCCTCCCAGGTGTCCAGAAAGCTGTGCTGCCGTTCAAGGTATGCAGAGCAGAGGCCTCCGCCTCCTGGAAGCTGCAGCACGCCTCCGCTACTGCACGGCAAATCAGGGCCTTACTTCCAGGCCTGGGTTCACGCTGGGTGTGCCGGGAGCCACACAGCATGCTAAGATGCTGACTTCCTCCTCCAGCAGAGTGACTTCAGGTACGAGGGTGGGCCTCGCAGTGTTCCAAGCACAGCGTTCTCTCATGGCAGCTCACACAAGGGCCATGACAGAGTCTTCCTGGGCACTTCGCACTCACCAGCCATGTTGTCGTGAGGGCGTTCGAGGGCTCTGGAGATGTAACGCTACCCAAGGAACGCGCAGTGTGTGGTTGCCCAGCACTCGGCACGCACAGGGGTCCTCCGAGGGAATCAACCAGTGGACCTCGACGTTGCTCAGCCGGCCCACAGGTGTCTGGAGGCACTCAGTGACCTTGGAGGGAAAATGATGCACACCCGTGGGGCCTAGGAGTCCCCGGACGTGTACTTCCTTTAAAGCAAAGCGACTAAGAACTCCTGGAAAGAGCTGCATGCCTCCCTTTCTGCACGGCTACTCAGGGCCTAACCTGGAGGCGAGTTCTCACGTTGAGGTTCCCTTTAGCTCTAGAGCCTGTCATGCGGACCGCCACCGCGGCCACGGAAGCCCCTGGTTTAGAGAGAGCAAACTCATAATTTTCCCCGAAGCATTCTTCCAGGGCTCACTGGCCTGTCGGGAGCCGGGAATGTCAGGGAGCTTCAAGGCAGGCATGAATGCCGCCCTCCAAATGGGAAAGCAGGGCTAGTTCCAGCAGGACCCCGTTTTCATGGGCACACTCAGCGTACATCCCTGTGGTTTCTAACGAGTCCCAAGAGACACCGGTCACCCTGTGTTTCCTTCCCCGAGTCAACGTATCGAAGTAGGGAGTCCCGCATCCAGCGAACTGTCTCAAGCAAGGAACGCCGTAGCTGCTCCTCTGGGCCTGGGGCTGCCTGCAGTGCCAAAGAAGGAACAGGACTTGAATTGCAGTAAGAACCCAAGCCGCCGTCCTCTAGGAGGCACGGTGCCTTCAGTCAGGAGGTCCTGGATGGAATGCGAAGACGAGGGTTACTCTGAGCGCAGCTCCGATTAGGGCAACGCGTAAGACCTCCGCGCCATGTGGGATGTGCCAGAACGGTGTTCGTGAACGTGTGCGAGTGCTGAGGAAACCAAGCTGCTCCAAAAGAGAGGGCAGTGCGTTTCCCTACGCTCGGCGTGCACAGAGGGGCTCTAAAGGGCTACGGGCCTGGATGTTGCTTAGCAGACCCAGGTGCGCCTGGGGTTACTCAGTGTTCCTGCCGGGAACAGGGTGCCCCGGCTAGCCTCCCAGGTGTCCAGAAAGCTGTGCTGCCGTTCAAGGTATGCAGAGCAGAGGCCTCCGCCTCCTGGAAGCTGCAGCACGCCTCCGCTACTGCACGGCAAATCAGGGCCTTACTTCCAGGCCTGGGTTCACGCTGGGTGTGCCGGGAGCCACACAGCATGCTAAGATGCTGACTTCCTCCTCCAGCAGAGTGACTTCAGGTACGAGGGTGGGCCTCGCAGTGCTCCAAGCACAGCGTTCTCTCATGGCAGCTCACACAAGGGCCATGACAGAGTCTTCCTGGGCACTTCGCACTCACCAGCCATGTTGTCGTGAGGGCGTTCGAGGGCTCTGGAGATGTAACGCTACCCAAGGAACGCGCAGTGTGTGGTTGCCCAGCACTCGGCACGCACAGGGGTCCTCCGAGGGAATCAACCAGTGGACCTCGACGTTGCTCAGCCGGCCCACAGGTGTCTGGAGGCACTCAGTGACCTTGGAGGGAAAATGATGCACACCCGTGGGGCCTAGGAGTCCCCGGACGTGTACTTCCTTTAAAGCAAAGCGACTAAGAACTCCTGGAAAGAGCTGCATGCCTCCCTTTCTGCACGGCTACTCAGGGCCTAACCTGGAGGCGAGTTCTCACGTTGAGGTTCCCTTTAGCTCTAGAGCCTGTCATGCGGACCGCCACCGCGGCCACGGAAGCCCCTGGTTTAGAGAGAGCAAACTCATAATTTTCCCCGAAGCATTCTTCCAGGGCTCACTGGCCTGTCGGGAGCCGGGAATGTCAGGGAGCTTCAAGGCAGGCATGAATGCCGCCCTCCAAATGGGAAAGCAGGGCTACTTCCAGCAGGACCCCGTTTTCATGGGCACACTCAGCGTACATCCCTGTGGTTTCTAACGAGTCCCAAGAGACACCGGTCACCCTGTGTTTCCTTCCCCGAGTCAACGTATCGAAGTAGGGAGTCCCGCATCCAGCGAACTGTCTCAAGCAAGGAACGCCGTAGCTGCTCCTCTGGGCCTGGGGCTGCCTGCAGTGCCAAAGAAGGAACAGGACTTGAATTGCAGTAAGAACCCAAGCCGCCGTCCTCTAGGAGGCACGGTGCCTTCAGTCAGGAGGTCCTGGATGGAATGCGAAGACGAGGGTTACTCTGAGCGCAGCTCCGATTAGGGCAACGCGTAAGACCTCCGCGCCATGTGGGATGTGCCAGAACGGTGTTCGTGAACGTGTGCGAGTGCTGAGGAAACCAAGCTGCTCCAAAAGAGAGGGCAGTGCGTTTCCCTACGCTCGGCGTGCACAGAGGGGCTCTAAAGGGCTACGGGCCTGGATGTTGCTTAGCAGACCCAGGTGCGCCTGGGGTTACTCAGTGTTCCTGCCGGGAACAGGGTGCCCCGGCTAGCCTCCCAGGTGTCCAGAAAGCTGTGCTGCCGTTCAAGGTATGCAGAGCAGAGGCCTCCGCCTCCTGGAAGCTGCAGCACGCCTCCGCTACTGCACGGCAAATCAGGGCCTTACTTCCAGGCCTGGGTTCACGCTGGGTGTGCCGGGAGCCACACAGCATGCTAACATGCTGACTTCCTCCTCCAGCAGAGTGACTTCAGGTACGAGGGTGGGCCTCGCAGTGCTCCAAGCACAGCGTTCTCTCATGGCAGCTCACACAAGGGCCATGACAGAGTCTTCCTGGGCACTTCGCACTCACCAGCCATGTTGTCGTGAGGGCGTTCGAGGGCTCTGGAGATGTAACGCTACCCAAGGAACGCGCAGTGTGTGGTTGCCCAGCACTCGGCACGCACAGGGGTCCTCCGAGGGAATCAACCAGTGGACCTCGACGTTGCTCAGCCGGCCCACAGGTGTCTGGAGGCACTCAGTGACCTTGGAGGGAAAATGATGCACACCCGTGGGGCCTAGGAGTCCCCGGACGTGTACTTCCTTTAAAGCAAAGCGACTAAGAACTCCTGGAAAGAGCTGCATGCCTCCCTTTCTGCACGGCTACTCAGGGCCTAACCTGGAGGCGAGTTCTCACGTTGAGGTTCCCTTTAGCTCTAGAGCCTGTCATGCGGACCGCCACCGCGGCCACGGAAGCCCCTGGTTTAGAGAGAGCAAACTCATAATTTTCCCCGAAGCATTCTTCCAGGGCTCACTGGCCTGTCGGGAGCCGGGAATGTCAGGGAGCTTCAAGGCAGGCATGAATGCCGCCCTCCAAATGGGAAAGCAGGGCTAGTTCCAGCAGGACCCCGTTTTCATGGGCACACTCAGCGTACATCCCTGTGGTTTCTAACGAGTCCCAAGAGACACCGGTCACCCTGTGTTTCCTTCCCCGAGTCAACGTATCGAAGTAGGGAGTCCCGCATCCAGCGAACTGTCTCAAGCAAGGAACGCCGTAGCTGCTCCTCTGGGCCTGGGGCTGCCTGCAGTGCCAAAGAAGGAACAGGACTTGAATTGCAGTAAGAACCCAAGCCGCCGTCCTCTAGGAGGCACGGTGCCTTCAGTCAGGAGGTCCTGGATGGAATGCGAAGACGAGGGTTACTCTGAGCGCAGCTCCGATTAGGGCAACGCGTAAGACCTCCGCGCCATGTGGGATGTGCCAGAACGGTGTTCGTGAACGTGTGCGAGTGCTGAGGAAACCAAGCTGCTCCAAAAGAGAGGGCAGTGCGTTTCCCTACGCTCGGCGTGCACAGAGGGGCTCTAAAGGGCTACGGGCCTGGATGTTGCTTAGCAGACCCAGGTGCGCCTGGGGTTACTCAGTGTTCCTGCCGGGAACAGGGTGCCCCGGCTAGCCTCCCAGGTGTCCAGAAAGCTGTGCTGCCGTTCAAGGTATGCAGAGCAGAGGCCTCCGCCTCCTGGAAGCTGCAGCACGCCTCCGCTACTGCACGGCAAATCAGGGCCTTACTTACAGGCCTGGGTTCACGCTGGGTGTGCCGGGAGCCACACAGCATGCTAAGATGCTGACTTCCTCCTCCAGCAGAGTGACTTCAGGTACGAGGGTGGGCCTCGCAGTGCTCCAAGCACAGCGTTCTCTCATGGCAGCTCACACAAGGGCCATGACAGAGTCTTCCTGGGCACTTCGCACTCACCAGCCATGTTGTCGTGAGGGCGTTCGAGGGCTCTGGAGATGTAACGCTACCCAAGGAACGCGCAGTGTGTGGTTGCCCAGCACTCGGCACGCACAGGGGTCCTCCGAGGGAATCAACCAGTGGACCTCGACGTTGCTCAGCCGGCCCACAGGTGTCTGGAGGCACTCAGTGACCTTGGAGGGAAAATGATGCACACCCGTGGGGCCTAGGAGTCCCCGGACGTGTACTTCCTTTAAAGCAAAGCGACTAAGAACTCCTGGAAAGAGCTGCATGCCTCCCTTTCTGCACGGCTACTCAGGGCCTAACCTGGAGGCGAGTTCTCACGTTGAGGTTCCCTTTAGCTCTAGAGCCTGTCATGCGGACCGCCACCGCGGCCACGGAAGCCCCTGGTTTAGAGAGAGCAAACTCATAATTTTCCCCGAAGCATTCTTCCAGGGCTCACTGGCCTGTCGGGAGCCGGGAATGTCAGGGAGCTTCAAGGCAGGCATGAATGCCGCCCTCCAAATGGGAAAGCAGGGCTAGTTCCAGCAGGACCCCGTTTTCATGGGCACACTCAGCGTACATCCCTGTGGTTTCTAACGAGTCCCAAGAGACACCGGTCACCCTGTGTTTCCTTCCCCGAGTCAACGTATCGAAGTAGGGAGTCCCGCATCCAGCGAACTGTCTCAAGCAAGGAACGCCGTAGCTGCTCCTCTGGGCCTGGGGCTGCCTGCAGTGCCAAAGAAGGAACAGGACTTGAATTGCAGTAAGAACCCAAGCCGCCGTCCTCTAGGAGGCACGGTGCCTTCAGTCAGGAGGTCCTGGATGGAATGCGAAGACGAGGGTTACTCTGAGCGCAGCTCCGATTAGGGCAACGCGTAAGACCTCCGCGCCACGTGGGATGTGCCAGAACGGTGTTCGTGAACGTGTGCGAGTGCTGAGGAAACCAAGCTGCTCCAAAAGAGAGGGCAGTGCGTTTCCCTACGCTCGGCGTGCACAGAGGGGCTCTAAAGGGCTACGGGCCTGGATGTTGCTTAGCAGACCCAGGTGCGCCTGGGGTTACTCAGTGTTCCTGCCGGGAACAGGGTGCCCCGGCTAGCCTCCCAGGTGTCCAGAAAGCTGTGCTGCCGTTCAAGGTATGCAGAGCAGAGGCCTCCGCCTCCTGGAAGCTGCAGCACGCCTCCGCTACTGCACGGCAAATCAGGGCCTTACTTACAGGCCTGGGTTCACGCTGGGTGTGCCGGGAGCCACACAGCATGCTAAGATGCTGACTTCCTCCTCCAGCAGAGTGACTTCAGGTACGAGGGTGGGCCTCGCAGTGTTCCAAGCACAGCGTTCTCTCATGGCAGCTCACACAAGGGCCATGACAGAGTCTTCCTGGGCACTTCGCACTCACCAGCCATGTTGTCGTGAGGGCGTTCGAGGGCTCTGGAGATGTAACGCTACCCAAGGAACGCGCAGTGTGTGGTTGCCCAGCACTCGGCACGCACAGGGGTCCTCCGAGGGAATCAACCAGTGGACCTCGACGTTGCTCAGCCGGCCCACAGGTGTCTGGAGGCACTCAGTGACCTTGGAGGGAAAATGATGCACACCCGTGGGGCCTAGGAGTCCCCGGACGTGTACTTCCTTTAAAGCAAAGCGACTAAGAACTCCTGGAAAGAGCTGCATGCCTCCCTTTCTGCACGGCTACTCAGGGCCTAACCTGGAGGCGAGTTCTCACGTTGAGGTTCCCTTTAGCTCTAGAGCCTGTCATGCGGACCGCCACCGCGGCCACGGAAGCCCCTGGTTTAGAGAGAGCAAACTCATAATTTTCCCCGAAGCATTCTTCCAGGGCTCACTGGCCTGTCGGGAGCCGGGAATGTCAGGGAGCTTCAAGGCAGGCATGAATGCCGCCCTCCAAATGGGAAAGCAGGGCTAGTTCCAGCAGGACCCCGTTTTCATGGGCACACTCAGCGTACATCCCTGTGGTTTCTAACGAGTCCCAAGAGACACCGGTCACCCTGTGTTTCCTTCCCCGAGTCAACGTATCGAAGTAGGGAGTCCCGCATCCAGCGAACTGTCTCAAGCAAGGAACGCCGTAGCTGCTCCTCTGGGCCTGGGGCTGCCTGCAGTGCCAAAGAAGGAACAGGACTTGAATTGCAGTAAGAACCCAAGCCGCCGTCCTCTAGGAGGCACGGTGCCTTCAGTCAGGAGGTCCTGGATGGAATGCGAAGACGAGGGTTACTCTGAGCGCAGCTCCGATTAGGGCAACGCGTAAGACCTCCGCGCCACGTGGGATGTGCCAGAACGGTGTTCGTGAACGTGTGCGAGTGCTGAGGAAACCAAGCTGCTCCAAAAGAGAGGGCAGTGCGTTTCCCTACGCTCGGCGTGCACAGAGGGGCTCTAAAGGGCTACGGGCCTGGATGTTGCTTAGCAGACCCAGGTGCGCCTGGGGTTACTCAGTGTTCCTGCCGGGAACAGGGTGCCCCGGCTAGCCTCCCAGGTGTCCAGAAAGCTGTGCTGCCGTTCAAGGTATGCAGAGCAGAGGCCTCCGCCTCCTGGAAGCTGCAGCACGCCTCCGCTACTGCACGGCAAATCAGGGCCTTACTTCCAGGCCTGGGTTCACGCTGGGTGTGCCGGGAGCCACACAGCATGCTAAGATGCTGACTTCCTCCTCCAGCAGAGTGACTTCAGGTACGAGGGTGGGCCTCGCAGTGTTCCAAGCACAGCGTTCTCTCATGGCAGCTCACACAAGGGCCATGACAGAGTCTTCCTGGGCACTTCGCACTCACCAGCCATGTTGTCGTGAGGGCGTTCGAGGGCTCTGGAGATGTAACGCTACCCAAGGAACGCGCAGTGTGTGGTTGCCCAGCACTCGGCACGCACAGGGGTCCTCCGAGGGAATCAACCAGTGGACCTCGACGTTGCTCAGCCGGCCCACAGGTGTCTGGAGGCACTCAGTGACCTTGGAGGGAAAATGATGCACACCCGTGGGGCCTAGGAGTCCCCGGACGTGTACTTCCTTTAAAGCAAAGCGACTAAGAACTCCTGGAAAGAGCTGCATGCCTCCCTTTCTGCACGGCTACTCAGGGCCTAACCTGGAGGCGAGTTCTCACGTTGAGGTTCCCTTTAGCTCTAGAGCCTGTCATGCGGACCGCCACCGCGGCCACGGAAGCCCCTGGTTTAGAGAGAGCAAACTCATAATTTTCCCCGAAGCATTCTTCCAGGGCTCACTGGCCTGTCGGGAGCCGGGAATGTCAGGGAGCTTCAAGGCAGGCATGAATGCCGCCCTCCAAATGGGAAAGCAGGGCTAGTTCCAGCAGGACCCCGTTTTCATGGGCACACTCAGCGTACATCCCTGTGGTTTCTAACGAGTCCCAAGAGACACCGGTCACCCTGTGTTTCCTTCCCCGAGTCAACGTATCGAAGTAGGGAGTCCCGCATCCAGCGAACTGTCTCAAGCAAGGAACGCCGTAGCTGCTCCTCTGGGCCTGGGGCTGCCTGCAGTGCCAAAGAAGGAACAGGACTTGAATTGCAGTAAGAACCCAAGCCGCCGTCCTCTAGGAGGCACGGTGCCTTCAGTCAGGAGGTCCTGGATGGAATGCGAAGACGAGGGTTACTCTGAGCGCAGCTCCGATTAGGGCAACGCGTAAGACCTCCGCGCCATGTGGGATGTGCCAGAACGGTGTTCGTGAACGTGTGCGAGTGCTGAGGAAACCAAGCTGCTCCAAAAGAGAGGGCAGTGCGTTTCCCTACGCTCGGCGTGCACAGAGGGGCTCTAAAGGGCTACGGGCCTGGATGTTGCTTAGCAGACCCAGGTGCGCCTGGGGTTACTCAGTGTTCCTGCCGGGAACAGGGTGCCCCGGCTAGCCTCCCAGGTGTCCAGAAAGCTGTGCTGCCGTTCAAGGTATGCAGAGCAGAGGCCTCCGCCTCCTGGAAGCTGCAGCACGCCTCCGCTACTGCACGGCAAATCAGGGCCTTACTTCCAGGCCTGGGTTCACGCTGGGTGTGCCGGGAGCCACACAGCATGCTAAGATGCTGACTTCCTCCTCCAGCAGAGTGACTTCAGGTACGAGGGTGGGCCTCGCAGTGCTCCAAGCACAGCGTTCTCTCATGGCAGCTCACACAAGGGCCATGACAGAGTCTTCCTGGGCACTTCGCACTCACCAGCCATGTTGTCGTGAGGGCGTTCGAGGGCTCTGGAGATGTAACGCTACCCAAGGAACGCGCAGTGTGTGGTTGCCCAGCACTCGGCACGCACAGGGGTCCTCCGAGGGAATCAACCAGTGGACCTCGACGTTGCTCAGCCGGCCCACAGGTGTCTGGAGGCACTCAGTGACCTTGGAGGGAAAATGATGCACACCCGTGGGGCCTAGGAGTCCCCGGACGTGTACTTCCTTTAAAGCAAAGCGACTAAGAACTCCTGGAAAGAGCTGCATGCCTCCCTTTCTGCACGGCTACTCAGGGCCTAACCTGGAGGCGAGTTCTCACGTTGAGGTTCCCTTTAGCTCTAGAGCCTGTCATGCGGACCGCCACCGCGGCCACGGAAGCCCCTGGTTTAGAGAGAGCAAACTCATAATTTTCCCCGAAGCATTCTTCCAGGGCTCACTGGCCTGTCGGGAGCCGGGAATGTCAGGGAGCTTCAAGGCAGGCATGAATGCCGCCCTCCAAATGGGAAAGCAGGGCTACTTCCAGCAGGACCCCGTTTTCATGGGCACACTCAGCGTACATCCCTGTGGTTTCTAACGAGTCCCAAGAGACACCGGTCACCCTGTGTTTCCTTCCCCGAGTCAACGTATCGAAGTAGGGAGTCCCGCATCCAGCGAACTGTCTCAAGCAAGGAACGCCGTAGCTGCTCCTCTGGGCCTGGGGCTGCCTGCAGTGCCAAAGAAGGAACAGGACTTGAATTGCAGTAAGAACCCAAGCCGCCGTCCTCTAGGAGGCACGGTGCCTTCAGTCAGGAGGTCCTGGATGGAATGCGAAGACGAGGGTTACTCTGAGCGCAGCTCCGATTAGGGCAACGCGTAAGACCTCCGCGCCATGTGGGATGTGCCAGAACGGTGTTCGTGAACGTGTGCGAGTGCTGAGGAAACCAAGCTGCTCCAAAAGAGAGGGCAGTGCGTTTCCCTACGCTCGGCGTGCACAGAGGGGCTCTAAAGGGCTACGGGCCTGGATGTTGCTTAGCAGACCCAGGTGCGCCTGGGGTTACTCAGTGTTCCTGCCGGGAACAGGGTGCCCCGGCTAGCCTCCCAGGTGTCCAGAAAGCTGTGCTGCCGTTCAAGGTATGCAGAGCAGAGGCCTCCGCCTCCTGGAAGCTGCAGCACGCCTCCGCTACTGCACGGCAAATCAGGGCCTTACTTCCAGGCCTGGGTTCACGCTGGGTGTGCCGGGAGCCACACAGCATGCTAACATGCTGACTTCCTCCTCCAGCAGAGTGACTTCAGGTACGAGGGTGGGCCTCGCAGTGCTCCAAGCACAGCGTTCTCTCATGGCAGCTCACACAAGGGCCATGACAGAGTCTTCCTGGGCACTTCGCACTCACCAGCCATGTTGTCGTGAGGGCGTTCGAGGGCTCTGGAGATGTAACGCTACCCAAGGAACGCGCAGTGTGTGGTTGCCCAGCACTCGGCACGCACAGGGGTCCTCCGAGGGAATCAACCAGTGGACCTCGACGTTGCTCAGCCGGCCCACAGGTGTCTGGAGGCACTCAGTGACCTTGGAGGGAAAATGATGCACACCCGTGGGGCCTAGGAGTCCCCGGACGTGTACTTCCTTTAAAGCAAAGCGACTAAGAACTCCTGGAAAGAGCTGCATGCCTCCCTTTCTGCACGGCTACTCAGGGCCTAACCTGGAGGCGAGTTCTCACGTTGAGGTTCCCTTTAGCTCTAGAGCCTGTCATGCGGACCGCCACCGCGGCCACGGAAGCCCCTGGTTTAGAGAGAGCAAACTCATAATTTTCCCCGAAGCATTCTTCCAGGGCTCACTGGCCTGTCGGGAGCCGGGAATGTCAGGGAGCTTCAAGGCAGGCATGAATGCCGCCCTCCAAATGGGAAAGCAGGGCTAGTTCCAGCAGGACCCCGTTTTCATGGGCACACTCAGCGTACATCCCTGTGGTTTCTAACGAGTCCCAAGAGACACCGGTCACCCTGTGTTTCCTTCCCCGAGTCAACGTATCGAAGTAGGGAGTCCCGCATCCAGCGAACTGTCTCAAGCAAGGAACGCCGTAGCTGCTCCTCTGGGCCTGGGGCTGCCTGCAGTGCCAAAGAAGGAACAGGACTTGAATTGCAGTAAGAACCCAAGCCGCCGTCCTCTAGGAGGCACGGTGCCTTCAGTCAGGAGGTCCTGGATGGAATGCGAAGACGAGGGTTACTCTGAGCGCAGCTCCGATTAGGGCAACGCGTAAGACCTCCGCGCCATGTGGGATGTGCCAGAACGGTGTTCGTGAACGTGTGCGAGTGCTGAGGAAACCAAGCTGCTCCAAAAGAGAGGGCAGTGCGTTTCCCTACGCTCGGCGTGCACAGAGGGGCTCTAAAGGGCTACGGGCCTGGATGTTGCTTAGCAGACCCAGGTGCGCCTGGGGTTACTCAGTGTTCCTGCCGGGAACAGGGTGCCCCGGCTAGCCTCCCAGGTGTCCAGAAAGCTGTGCTGCCGTTCAAGGTATGCAGAGCAGAGGCCTCCGCCTCCTGGAAGCTGCAGCACGCCTCCGCTACTGCACGGCAAATCAGGGCCTTACTTCCAGGCCTGGGTTCACGCTGGGTGTGCCGGGAGCCACACAGCATGCTAAGATGCTGACTTCCTCCTCCAGCAGAGTGACTTCAGGTACGAGGGTGGGCCTCGCAGTGCTCCAAGCACAGCGTTCTCTCATGGCAGCTCACACAAGGGCCATGACAGAGTCTTCCTGGGCACTTCGCACTCACCAGCCATGTTGTCGTGAGGGCGTTCGAGGGCTCTGGAGATGTAACGCTACCCAAGGAACGCGCAGTGTGTGGTTGCCCAGCACTCGGCACGCACAGGGGTCCTCCGAGGGAATCAACCAGTGGACCTCGACGTTGCTCAGCCGGCCCACAGGTGTCTGGAGGCACTCAGTGACCTTGGAGGGAAAATGATGCACACCCGTGGGGCCTAGGAGTCCCCGGACGTGTACTTCCTTTAAAGCAAAGCGACTAAGAACTCCTGGAAAGAGCTGCATGCCTCCCTTTCTGCACGGCTACTCAGGGCCTAACCTGGAGGCGAGTTCTCACGTTGAGGTTCCCTTTAGCTCTAGAGCCTGTCATGCGGACCGCCACCGCGGCCACGGAAGCCCCTGGTTTAGAGAGAGCAAACTCATAATTTTCCCCGAAGCATTCTTCCAGGGCTCACTGGCCTGTCGGGAGCCGGGAATGTCAGGGAGCTTCAAGGCAGGCATGAATGCCGCCCTCCAAATGGGAAAGCAGGGCTAGTTCCAGCAGGACCCCGTTTTCATGGGCACACTCAGCGTACATCCCTGTGGTTTCTAACGAGTCCCAAGAGACACCGGTCACCCTGTGTTTCCTTCCCCGAGTCAACGTATCGAAGTAGGGAGTCCCGCATCCAGCGAACTGTCTCAAGCAAGGAACGCCGTAGCTGCTCCTCTGGGCCTGGGGCTGCCTGCAGTGCCAAAGAAGGAACAGGACTTGAATTGCAGTAAGAACCCAAGCCGCCGTCCTCTAGGAGGCACGGTGCCTTCAGTCAGGAGGTCCTGGATGGAATGCGAAGACGAGGGTTACTCTGAGCGCAGCTCCGATTAGGGCAACGCGTAAGACCTCCGCGCCATGTGGGATGTGCCAGAACGGTGTTCGTGAACGTGTGCGAGTGCTGAGGAAACCAAGCTGCTCCAAAAGAGAGGGCAGTGCGTTTCCCTACGCTCGGCGTGCACAGAGGGGCTCTAAAGGGCTACGGGCCTGGATGTTGCTTAGCAGACCCAGGTGCGCCTGGGGTTACTCAGTGTTCCTGCCGGGAACAGGGTGCCCCGGCTAGCCTCCCAGGTGTCCAGAAAGCTGTGCTGCCGTTCAAGGTATGCAGAGCAGAGGCCTCCGCCTCCTGGAAGCTGCAGCACGCCTCCGCTACTGCACGGCAAATCAGGGCCTTACTTCCAGGCCTGGGTTCACGCTGGGTGTGCCGGGAGCCACACAGCATGCTAAGATGCTGACTTCCTCCTCCAGCAGAGTGACTTCAGGTACGAGGGTGGGCCTCGCAGTGCTCCAAGCACAGCGTTCTCTCATGGCAGCTCACACAAGGGCCATGACAGAGTCTTCCTGGGCACTTCGCACTCACCAGCCATGTTGTCGTGAGGGCGTTCGAGGGCTCTGGAGATGTAACGCTACCCAAGGAACGCGCAGTGTGTGGTTGCCCAGCACTCGGCACGCACAGGGGTCCTCCGAGGGAATCAACCAGTGGACCTCGACGTTGCTCAGCCGGCCCACAGGTGTCTGGAGGCACTCAGTGACCTTGGAGGGAAAATGATGCACACCCGTGGGGCCTAGGAGTCCCCGGACGTGTACTTCCTTTAAAGCAAAGCGACTAAGAACTCCTGGAAAGAGCTGCATGCCTCCCTTTCTGCACGGCTACTCAGGGCCTAACCTGGAGGCGAGTTCTCACGTTGAGGTTCCCTTTAGCTCTAGAGCCTGTCATGCGGACCGCCACCGCGGCCACGGAAGCCCCTGGTTTAGAGAGAGCAAACTCATAATTTTCCCCGAAGCATTCTTCCAGGGCTCACTGGCCTGTCGGGAGCCGGGAATGTCAGGGAGCTTCAAGGCAGGCATGAATGCCGCCCTCCAAATGGGAAAGCAGGGCTAGTTCCAGCAGGACCCCGTTTTCATGGGCACACTCAGCGTACATCCCTGTGGTTTCTAACGAGTCCCAAGAGACACCGGTCACCCTGTGTTTCCTTCCCCGAGTCAACGTATCGAAGTAGGGAGTCCCGCATCCAGCGAACTGTCTCAAGCAAGGAACGCCGTAGCTGCTCCTCTGGGCCTGGGGCTGCCTGCAGTGCCAAAGAAGGAACAGGACTTGAATTGCAGTAAGAACCCAAGCCGCCGTCCTCTAGGAGGCACGGTGCCTTCAGTCAGGAGGTCCTGGATGGAATGCGAAGACGAGGGTTACTCTGAGCGCAGCTCCGATTAGGGCAACGCGTAAGACCTCCGCGCCATGTGGGATGTGCCAGAACGGTGTTCGTGAACGTGTGCGAGTGCTGAGGAAACCAAGCTGCTCCAAAAGAGAGGGCAGTGCGTTTCCCTACGCTCGGCGTGCACAGAGGGGCTCTAAAGGGCTACGGGCCTGGATGTTGCTTAGCAGACCCAGGTGCGCCTGGGGTTACTCAGTGTTCCTGCCGGGAACAGGGTGCCCCGGCTAGCCTCCCAGGTGTCCAGAAAGCTGTGCTGCCGTTCAAGGTATGCAGAGCAGAGGCCTCCGCCTCCTGGAAGCTGCAGCACGCCTCCGCTACTGCACGGCAAATCAGGGCCTTACTTCCAGGCCTGGGTTCACGCTGGGTGTGCCGGGAGCCACACAGCATGCTAAGATGCTGACTTCCTCCTCCAGCAGAGTGACTTCAGGTACGAGGGTGGGCCTCGCAGTGCTC
This sequence comes from Grampus griseus, assembly GCF_964374135.1. Taxonomy (NCBI): domain Eukaryota; kingdom Metazoa; phylum Chordata; class Mammalia; order Artiodactyla; family Delphinidae; genus Grampus; species Grampus griseus. The sequence continues at coordinate 158,496 of NW_028132977.1, read as the reverse complement.
CAAGCACAGCGTTCTCTCATGGCAGCTCACACAAGGGCCATGACAGAGTCTTCCTGGGCACTTCGCACTCACCAGCCATGTTGTCGTGAGGGCGTTCGAGGGCTCTGGAGATGTAACGCTACCCAAGGAACGCGCAGTGTGTGGTTGCCCAGCACTCGGCACGCACAGGGGTCCTCCGAGGGAATCAACCAGTGGACCTCGACGTTGCTCAGCCGGCCCACAGGTGTCTGGAGGCACTCAGTGACCTTGGAGGGAAAATGATGCACACCCGTGGGGCCTAGGAGTCCCCGGACGTGTACTTCCTTTAAAGCAAAGCGACTAAGAACTCCTGGAAAGAGCTGCATGCCTCCCTTTCTGCACGGCTACTCAGGGCCTAACCTGGAGGCGAGTTCTCACGTTGAGGTTCCCTTTAGCTCTAGAGCCTGTCATGCGGACCGCCACCGCGGCCACGGAAGCCCCTGGTTTAGAGAGGGCAAACTCATAATTTTCCCCGAAGCATTCTTCCAGGGCTCACTGGCCTGTCGGGAGCCGGGAATGTCAGGGAGCTTCAAGGCAGGCATGAATGCCGCCCTCCAAATGGGAAAGCAGGGCTAGTTCCAGCAGGACCCCGTTTTCATGGGCACACTCAGCGTACATCCCTGTGGTTTCTAACGAGTCCCAAGAGACACCGGTCACCCTGTGTTTCCTTCCCCGAGTCAACGTATCGAAGTAGGGAGTCCCGCATCCAGCGAACTGTCTCAAGCAAGGAACGCCGTAGCTGCTCCTCTGGGCCTGGGGCTGCCTGCAGTGCCAAAGAAGGAACAGGACTTGAATTGCAGTAAGAACCCAAGCCGCCGTCCTCTAGGAGGCACGGTGCCTTCAGTCAGGAGGTCCTGGATGGAATGCGAAGACGAGGGTTACTCTGAGCGCAGCTCCGATTAGGGCAACGCGTAAGACCTCCGCGCCATGTGGGATGTGCCTGAACGGTGTTCGTGAACGTGTGCGAGTGCTGAGGAAACCAAGCTGCTCCAAAAGAGAGGGCAGTGCGTTTCCCTACGCTCGGCGTGCACAGAGGGGCTCTAAAGGGCTACGGGCCTGGATGTTGCTTAGCAGACCCAGGTGCGCCTGGGGTTACTCAGTGTTCCTGCCGGGAACAGGGTGCCCCGGCTAGCCTCCCAGGTGTCCAGAAAGCTGTGCTGCCGTTCAAGGTATGCAGAGCAGAGGCCTCCGCCTCCTGGAAGCTGCAGCACGCCTCCGCTACTGCACGGCAAATCAGGGCCTTACTTCCAGGCCTGGGTTCACGCTGGGTGTGCCGGGAGCCACACAGCATGCTAAGATGCTGACTTCCTCCTCCAGCAGAGTGACTTCAGGTACGAGGGTGGGCCTCGCAGTGCTCCAAGCACAGCGTTCTCTCATGGCAGCTCACACAAGGGCCATGACAGAGTCTTCCTGGGCACTTCGCACTCACCAGCCATGTTGTCGTGAGGGCGTTCGAGGGCTCTGGAGATGTAACGCTACCCAAGGAACGCGCAGTGTGTGGTTGCCCAGCACTCGGCACGCACAGGGGTCCTCCGAGGGAATCAACCAGTGGACCTCGACGTTGCTCAGCCGGCCCACAGGTGTCTGGAGGCACTCAGTGACCTTGGAGGGAAAATGATGCACACCCGTGGGGCCTAGGAGTCCCCGGACGTGTACTTCCTTTAAAGCAAAGCGACTAAGAACTCCTGGAAAGAGCTGCATGCCTCCCTTTCTGCACGGCTACTCAGGGCCTAACCTGGAGGCGAGTTCTCACGTTGAGGTTCCCTTTAGCTCTAGAGCCTGTCATGCGGACCGCCACCGCGGCCACGGAAGCCCCTGGTTTAGAGAGAGCAAACTCATAATTTTCCCCGAAGCATTCTTCCAGGGCTCACTGGCCTGTCGGGAGCCGGGAATGTCAGGGAGCTTCAAGGCAGGCATGAATGCCGCCCTCCAAATGGGAAAGCAGGGCTAGTTCCAGCAGGACCCCGTTTTCATGGGCACACTCAGCGTACATCCCTGTGGTTTCTAACGAGTCCCAAGAGACACCGGTCACCCTGTGTTTCCTTCCCCGAGTCAACGTATCGAAGTAGGGAGTCCCGCATCCAGCGAACTGTCTCAAGCAAGGAACGCCGTAGCTGCTCCTCTGGGCCTGGGGCTGCCTGCAGTGCCAAAGAAGGAACAGGACTTGAATTGCAGTAAGAACCCAAGCCGCCGTCCTCTAGGAGGCACGGTGCCTTCAGTCAGGAGGTCCTGGATGGAATGCGAAGACGAGGGTTACTCTGAGCGCAGCTCCGATTAGGGCAACGCGTAAGACCTCCGCGCCATGTGGGATGTGCCAGAACGGTGTTCGTGAACGTGTGCGAGTGCTGAGGAAACCAAGCTGCTCCAAAAGAGAGGGCAGTGCGTTTCCCTACGCTCGGCGTGCACAGAGGGGCTCTAAAGGGCTACGGGCCTGGATGTTGCTTAGCAGACCCAGGTGCGCCTGGGGTTACTCAGTGTTCCTGCCGGGAACAGGGTGCCCCGGCTAGCCTCCCAGGTGTCCAGAAAGCTGTGCTGCCGTTCAAGGTATGCAGAGCAGAGGCCTCCGCCTCCTGGAAGCTGCAGCACGCCTCCGCTACTGCACGGCAAATCAGGGCCTTACTTCCAGGCCTGGGTTCACGCTGGGTGTGCCGGGAGCCACACAGCATGCTAAGATGCTGACTTCCTCCTCCAGCAGAGTGACTTCAGGTACGAGGGTGGGCCTCGCAGTGTTCCAAGCACAGCGTTCTCTCATGGCAGCTCACACAAGGGCCATGACAGAGTCTTCCTGGGCACTTCGCACTCACCAGCCATGTTGTCGTGAGGGCGTTCGAGGGCTCTGGAGATGTAACGCTACCCAAGGAACGCGCAGTGTGTGGTTGCCCAGCACTCGGCACGCACAGGGGTCCTCCGAGGGAATCAACCAGTGGACCTCGACGTTGCTCAGCCGGCCCACAGGTGTCTGGAGGCACTCAGTGACCTTGGAGGGAAAATGATGCACACCCGTGGGGCCTAGGAGTCCCCGGACGTGTACTTCCTTTAAAGCAAAGCGACTAAGAACTCCTGGAAAGAGCTGCATGCCTCCCTTTCTGCACGGCTACTCAGGGCCTAACCTGGAGGCGAGTTCTCACGTTGAGGTTCCCTTTAGCTCTAGAGCCTGTCATGCGGACCGCCACCGCGGCCACGGAAGCCCCTGGTTTAGAGAGAGCAAACTCATAATTTTCCCCGAAGCATTCTTCCAGGGCTCACTGGCCTGTCGGGAGCCGGGAATGTCAGGGAGCTTCAAGGCAGGCATGAATGCCGCCCTCCAAATGGGAAAGCAGGGCTAGTTCCAGCAGGACCCCGTTTTCATGGGCACACTCAGCGTACATCCCTGTGGTTTCTAACGAGTCCCAAGAGACACCGGTCACCCTGTGTTTCCTTCCCCGAGTCAACGTATCGAAGTAGGGAGTCCCGCATCCAGCGAACTGTCTCAAGCAAGGAACGCCGTAGCTGCTCCTCTGGGCCTGGGGCTGCCTGCAGTGCCAAAGAAGGAACAGGACTTGAATTGCAGTAAGAACCCAAGCCGCCGTCCTCTAGGAGGCACGGTGCCTTCAGTCAGGAGGTCCTGGATGGAATGCGAAGACGAGGGTTACTCTGAGCGCAGCTCCGATTAGGGCAACGCGTAAGACCTCCGCGCCATGTGGGATGTGCCAGAACGGTGTTCGTGAACGTGTGCGAGTGCTGAGGAAACCAAGCTGCTCCAAAAGAGAGGGCAGTGCGTTTCCCTACGCTCGGCGTGCACAGAGGGGCTCTAAAGGGCTACGGGCCTGGATGTTGCTTAGCAGACCCAGGTGCGCCTGGGGTTACTCAGTGTTCCTGCCGGGAACAGGGTGCCCCGGCTAGCCTCCCAGGTGTCCAGAAAGCTGTGCTGCCGTTCAAGGTATGCAGAGCAGAGGCCTCCGCCTCCTGGAAGCTGCAGCACGCCTCCGCTACTGCACGGCAAATCAGGGCCTTACTTCCAGGCCTGGGTTCACGCTGGGTGTGCCGGGAGCCACACAACATGCTAAGATGCTGACTTCCTCCTCCAGCAGAGTGACTTCAGGTACGAGGGTGGGCCTCGCAGTGTTCCAAGCACAGCGTTCTCTCATGGCAGCTCACACAAGGGCCATGACAGAGTCTTCCTGGGCACTTCGCACTCACCAGCCATGTTGTCGTGAGGGCGTTCGAGGGCTCTGGAGATGTAACGCTACCCAAGGAACGCGCAGTGTGTGGTTGCCCAGCACTCGGCACGCACAGGGGTCCTCCGAGGGAATCAACCAGTGGACCTCGACGTTGCTCAGCCGGCCCACAGGTGTCTGGAGGCACTCAGTGACCTTGGAGGGAAAATGATGCACACCCGTGGGGCCTAGGAGTCCCCGGACGTGTACTTCCTTTAAAGCAAAGCGACTAAGAACTCCTGGAAAGAGCTGCATGCCTCCCTTTCTGCACGGCTACTCAGGGCCTAACCTGGAGGCGAGTTCTCACGTTGAGGTTCCCTTTAGCTCTAGAGCCTGTCATGCGGACCGCCACCGCGGCCACGGAAGCCCCTGGTTTAGAGAGAGCAAACTCATAATTTTCCCCGAAGCATTCTTCCAGGGCTCACTGGCCTGTCGGGAGCCGGGAATGTCAGGGAGCTTCAAGGCAGGCATGAATGCCGCCCTCCAAATGGGAAAGCAGGGCTAGTTCCAGCAGGACCCCGTTTTCATGGGCACACTCAGCGTACATCCCTGTGGTTTCTAACGAGTCCCAAGAGACACCGGTCACCCTGTGTTTCCTTCCCCGAGTCAACGTATCGAAGTAGGGAGTCCCGCATCCAGCGAACTGTCTCAAGCAAGGAACGCCGTAGCTGCTCCTCTGGGCCTGGGGCTGCCTGCAGTGCCAAAGAAGGAACAGGACTTGAATTGCAGTAAGAACCCAAGCCGCCATCCTCTAGGAGGCACGGTGCCTTCAGTCAGGAGGTCCTGGATGGAATGCGAAGACGAGGGTTACTCTGAGCGCAGCTCCGATTAGGGCAACGCGTAAGACCTCCGCGCCATGTGGGATGTGCCAGAACGGTGTTCGTGAACGTGTGCGAGTGCTGAGGAAACCAAGCTGCTCCAAAAGAGAGGGCAGTGCGTTTCCCTACGCTCGGCGTGCACAGAGGGGCTCTAAAGGGCTACGGGCCTGGATGTTGCTTAGCAGACCCAGGTGCGCCTGGGGTTACTCAGTGTTCCTGCCGGGAACAGGGTGCCCCGGCTAGCCTCCCAGGTGTCCAGAAAGCTGTGCTGCCGTTCAAGGTATGCAGAGCAGAGGCCTCCGCCTCCTGGAAGCTGCAGCACGCCTCCGCTACTGCACGGCAAATCAGGGCCTTACTTCCAGGCCTGGGTTCACGCTGGGTGTGCCGGGAGCCACACAGCATGCTAAGATGCTGACTTCCTCCTCCAGCAGAGTGACTTCAGGTACGAGGGTGGGCCTCGCAGTGTTCCAAGCACAGCGTTCTCTCATGGCAGCTCACACAAGGGCCATGACAGAGTCTTCCTGGGCACTTCGCACTCACCAGCCATGTTGTCGTGAGGGCGTTCGAGGGCTCTGGAGATGTAACGCTACCCAAGGAACGCGCAGTGTGTGGTTGCCCAGCACTCGGCACGCACAGGGGTCCTCCGAGGGAATCAACCAGTGGACCTCGACGTTGCTCAGCCGGCCCACAGGTGTCTGGAGGCACTCAGTGACCTTGGAGGGAAAATGATGCACACCCGTGGGGCCTAGGAGTCCCCGGACGTGTACTTCCTTTAAAGCAAAGCGACTAAGAACTCCTGGAAAGAGCTGCATGCCTCCCTTTCTGCACGGCTACTCAGGGCCTAACCTGGAGGCGAGTTCTCACGTTGAGGTTCCCTTTAGCTCTAGAGCCTGTCATGCGGACCGCCACCACGGCCACGGAAGCCCCTGGTTTAGAGAGAGCAAACTCATAATTTTCCCCGAAGCATTCTTCCAGGGCTCACTGGCCTGTCGGGAGCCGGGAATGTCAGGGAGCTTCAAGGCAGGCATGAATGCCGCCCTCCAAATGGGAAAGCAGGGCTAGTTCCAGCAGGACCCCGTTTTCATGGGCACACTCAGCGTACATCCCTGTGGTTTCTAACGAGTCCCAAGAGACACCGGTCACCCTGTGTTTCCTTCCCCGAGTCAACGTATCGAAGTAGGGAGTCCCGCATCCAGCGAACTGTCTCAAGCAAGGAACGCCGTAGCTGCTCCTCTGGGCCTGGGGCTGCCTGCAGTGCCAAAGAAGGAACAGGACTTGAATTGCAGTAAGAACCCAAGCCGCCATCCTCTAGGAGGCACGGTGCCTTCAGTCAGGAGGTCCTGGATGGAATGCGAAGACGAGGGTTACTCTGAGCGCAGCTCCGATTTGGGCAACGCGTAAGACCTCCGCGCCATGTGGGATGTGCCAGAACGGTGTTCGTGAACGTGTGCGAGTGCTGAGGAAACCAAGCTGCTCCAAAAGAGAGGGCAGTGCGTTTCCCTACGCTCGGCGTGCACAGAGGGGCTCTAAAGGGCTACGGGCCTGGATGTTGCTTAGCAGACCCAGGTGCGCCTGGGGTTACTCAGTGTTCCTGCCGGGAACAGGGTGCCCCGGCTAGCCTCCCAGGTGTCCAGAAAGCTGTGCTGCCGTTCAAGGTATGCAGAGCAGAGGCCTCCGCCTCCTGGAAGCTGCAGCACGCCTCCGCTACTGCACGGCAAATCAGGGCCTTACTTCCTGGCCTGGGTTCACGCTGGGTGTGCCGGGAGCCACACAGCATGCTAAGATGCTGACTTCCTCCTCCAGCAGAGTGACTTCAGGTACGAGGGTGGGCCTCGCAGTGTTCCAAGCACAGCGTTCTCTCATGGCAGCTCACACAAGGGCCATGACAGAGTCTTCCTGGGCACTTCGCACTCACCAGCCATGTTGTCGTGAGGGCGTTCGAGGGCTCTGGAGATGTAACGCTACCCAAGGAACGCGCAGTGTGTGGTTGCCCAGCACTCGGCACGCACAGGGGTCCTCCGAGGGAATCAACCAGTGGACCTCGACGTTGCTCAGCCGGCCCACAGGTGTCTGGAGGCACTCAGTGACCTTGGAGGGAAAATGATGCACACCCGTGGGGCCTAGGAGTCCCCGGACGTGTACTTCCTTTAAAGCAAAGCGACTAAGAACTCCTGGAAAGAGCTGCATGCCTCCCTTTCTGCACGGCTACTCAGGGCCTAACCTGGAGGCGAGTTCTCACGTTGAGGTTCCCTTTAGCTCTAGAGCCTGTCATGCGGACCGCCACCGCGGCCACGGAAGCCCCTGGTTTAGAGAGAGCAAACTCATAATTTTCCCCGAAGCATTCTTCCAGGGCTCACTGGCCTGTCGGGAGCCGGGAATGTCAGGGAGCTTCAAGGCAGGCATGAATGCCGCCCTCCAAATGGGAAAGCAGGGCTAGTTCCAGCAGGACCCCGTTTTCATGGGCACACTCAGCGTACATCCCTGTGGTTTCTAACGAGTCCCAAGAGACACCGGTCACCCTGTGTTTCCTTCCCCGAGTCAACGTATCGAAGTAGGGAGTCCCGCATCCAGCGAACTGTCTCAAGCAAGGAACGCCGTAGCTGCTCCTCTGGGCCTGGGGCTGCCTGCAGTGCCAAAGAAGGAACAGGACTTGAATTGCAGTAAGAACCCAAGCCGCCGTCCTCTAGGAGGCACGGTGCCTTCAGTCAGGAGGTCCTGGATGGAATGCGAAGACGAGGGTTACTCTGAGCGCAGCTCCGATTAGGGCAACGCGTAAGACCTCCGCGCCATGTGGGATGTGCCAGAACGGTGTTCGTGAACGTGTGCGAGTGCTGAGGAAACCAAGCTGCTCCAAAAGAGAGGGCAGTGCGTTTCCCTACGCTCGGCGTGCACAGAGGGGCTCTAAAGGGCTACGGGCCTGGATGTTGCTTAGCAGACCCAGGTGCGCCTGGGGTTACTCAGTGTTCCTGCCGGGAACAGGGTGCCCCGGCTAGCCTCCCAGGTGTCCAGAAAGCTGTGCTGCCGTTCAAGGTATGCAGAGCAGAGGCCTCCGCCTCCTGGAAGCTGCAGCACGCCTCCGCTACTGCACGGCAAATCAGGGCCTTACTTCCAGGCCTGGGTTCACGCTGGGTGTGCCGGGAGCCACACAGCATGCTAAGATGCTGACTTCCTCCTCCAGCAGAGTGACTTCAGGTACGAGGGTGGGCCTCGCAGTGTTCCAAGCACAGCGTTCTCTCATGGCAGCTCACACAAGGGCCATGACAGAGTCTTCCTGGGCACTTCGCACTCACCAGCCATGTTGTCGTGAGGGCGTTCGAGGGCTCTGGAGATGTAACGCTACCCAAGGAACGCGCAGTGTGTGGTTGCCCAGCACTCGGCACGCACAGGGGTCCTCCGAGGGAATCAACCAGTGGACCTCGACGTTGCTCAGCCGGCCCACAGGTGTCTGGAGGCACTCAGTGACCTTGGAGGGAAAATGATGCACACCCGTGGGGCCTAGGAGTCCCCGGACGTGTACTTCCTTTAAAGCAAAGCGACTAAGAACTCCTGGAAAGAGTTGCATGCCTCCCTTTCTGCACGGCTACTCAGGGCCTAACCTGGAGGCGAGTTCTCACGTTGAGGTTCCCTTTAGCTCTAGAGCCTGTCATGCGGACCGCCACCGCGGCCACGGAAGCCCCTGGTTTAGAGAGAGCAAACTCATAATTTTCCCCGAAGCATTCTTCCAGGGCTCACTGGCCTGTCGGGAGCCGGGAATGTCAGGGAGCTTCAAGGCAGGCATGAATGCCGCCCTCCAAATGGGAAAGCAGGGCTAGTTCCAGCAGGACCCCGTTTTCATGGGCACACTCAGCGTACATCCCTGTGGTTTCTAACGAGTCCCAAGAGACACCGGTCACCCTGTGTTTCCTTCCCCGAGTCAACGTATCGAAGTAGGGAGTCCCGCATCCAGCGAACTGTCTCAAGCAAGGAACGCCGTAGCTGCTCCTCTGGGCCTGGGGCTGCCTGCAGTGCCAAAGAAGGAACAGGACTTGAATTGCAGTAAGAACCCAAGCCGCCGTCCTCTAGGAGGCACGGTGCCTTCAGTCAGGAGGTCCTGGATGGAATGCGAAGACGAGGGTTACTCTGAGCGCAGCTCCGATTAGGGCAACGCGTAAGACCTCCGCGCCATGTGGGATGTGCCAGAACGGTGTTCGTGAACGTGTGCGAGTGCTGAGGAAACCAAGCTGCTCCAAAAGAGAGGGCAGTGCGTTTCCCTACGCTCGGCGTGCACAGAGGGGCTCTAAAGGGCTACGGGCCTGGATGTTGCTTAGCAGACCCAGGTGCGCCTGGGGTTACTCAGTGTTCCTGCCGGGAACAGGGTGCCCCGGCTAGCCTCCCAGGTGTCCAGAAAGCTGTGCTGCCGTTCAAGGTATGCAGAGCAGAGGCCTCCGCCTCCTGGAAGCTGCAGCACGCCTCCGCTACTGCACGGCAAATCAGGGCCTTACTTCCAGGCCTGGGTTCACGCTGGGTGTGCCGGGAGCCACACAGCATGCTAAGATGCTGACTTCCTCCTCCAGCAGAGTGACTTCAGGTACGAGGGTGGGCCTCGCAGTGTTCCAAGCACAGCGTTCTCTCATGGCAGCTCACACAAGGGCCATGACAGAGTCTTCCTGGGCACTTCGCACTCACCAGCCATGTTGTCGTGAGGGCGTTCGAGGGCTCTGGAGATGTAACGCTACCCAAGGAACGCGCAGTGTGTGGTTGCCCAGCACTCGGCACGCACAGGGGTCCTCCGAGGGAATCAACCAGTGGACCTCGACGTTGCTCAGCCGGCCCACAGGTGTCTGGAGGCACTCAGTGACCTTGGAGGGAAAATGATGCACACCCGTGGGGCCTAGGAGTCCCCGGACGTGTACTTCCTTTAAAGCAAAGCGACTAAGAACTCCTGGAAAGAGCTGCATGCCTCCCTTTCTGCACGGCTACTCAGGGCCTAACCTGGAGGCGAGTTCTCACGTTGAGGTTCCCTTTAGCTCTAGAGCCTGTCATGCGGACCGCCACCGCGGCCACGGAAGCCCCTGGTTTAGAGAGAGCAAACTCATAATTTTCCCCGAAGCATTCTTCCAGGGCTCACTGGCCTGTCGGGAGCCGGGAATGTCAGGGAGCTTCAAGGCAGGCATGAATGCCGCCCTCCAAATGGGAAAGCAGGGCTAGTTCCAGCAGGACCCCGTTTTCATGGGCACACTCAGCGTACATCCCTGTGGTTTCTAACGAGTCCCAAGAGAGACCGGTCACCCTGTGTTTCCTTCCCCGAGTCAACGTATCGAAGTAGGGAGTCCCGCATCCAGCGAACTGTCTCAAGCAAGGAACGCCGTAGCTGCTCCTCTGGGCCTGGGGCTGCCTGCAGTGCCAAAGAAGGAACAGGACTTGAATTGCAGTAAGAACCCAAGCCGCCGTCCTCTAGGAGGCACGGTGCCTTCAGTCAGGAGGTCCTGGATGGAATGCGAAGACGAGGGTTACTCTGAGCGCAGCTCCGATTAGGGCAACGCGTAAGACCTCCGCGCCATGTGGGATGTGCCAGAACGGTGTTCGTGAACGTGTGCGAGTGCTGAGGAAACCAAGCTGCTCCAAAAGAGAGGGCAGTGCGTTTCCCTACGCTCGGCGTGCACAGAGGGGCTCTAAAGGGCTACGGGCCTGGATGTTGCTTAGCAGACCCAGGTGCGCCTGGGGTTACTCAGTGTTCCTGCCGGGAACAGGGTGCCCCGGCTAGCCTCCCAGGTGTCCAGAAAGCTGTGCTGCCGTTCAAGGTATGCAGAGCAGAGGCCTCCGCCTCCTGGAAGCTGCAGCACGCCTCCGCTACTGCACGGCAAATCAGGGCCTTACTTCCAGGCCTGGGTTCACGCTGGGTGTGCCGGGAGCCACACAGCATGCTAACATGCTGACTTCCTCCTCCAGCAGAGTGACTTCAGGTACGAGGGTGGGCCTCGCAGTGTTCCAAGCACAGCGTTCTCTCATGGCAGCTCACACAAGGGCCATGACAGAGTCTTCCTGGGCACTTCGCACTCACCAGCCATGTTGTCGTGAGGGCGTTCGAGGGCTCTGGAGATGTAACGCTACCCAAGGAACGCGCAGTGTGTGGTTGCCCAGCACTCGGCACGCACAGGGGTCCTCCGAGGGAATCAACCAGTGGACCTCGACGTTGCTCAGCCGGCCCACAGGTGTCTGGAGGCACTCAGTGACCTTGGAGGGAAAATGATGCACACCCGTGGGGCCTAGGAGTCCCCGGACGTGTACTTCCTTTAAAGCAAAGCGACTAAGAACTCCTGGAAAGAGCTGCATGCCTCCCTTTCTGCACGGCTACTCAGGGCCTAACCTGGAGGCGAGTTCTCACGTTGAGGTTCCCTTTAGCTCTAGAGCCTGTCATGCGGACCGCCACCGCGGCCACGGAAGCCCCTGGTTTAGAGAGAGCAAACTCATAATTTTCCCCGAAGCATTCTTCCAGGGCTCACTGGCCTGTCGGGAGCCGGGAATGTCAGGGAGCTTCAAGGCAGGCATGAATGCCGCCCTCCAAATGGGAAAGCAGGGCTAGTTCCAGCAGGACCCCGTTTTCATGGGCACACTCAGCGTACATCCCTGTGGTTTCTAACGAGTCCCAAGAGACACCGGTCACCCTGTGTTTCCTTCCCCGAGTCAACGTATCGAAGTAGGGAGTCCCGCATCCAGCGAACTGTCTCAAGCAAGGAACGCCGTAGCTGCTCCTCTGGGCCTGGGGCTGCCTGCAGTGCCAAAGAAGGAACAGGACTTGAATTGCAGTAAGAACCCAAGCCGCCGTCCTCTAGGAGGCACGGTGCCTTCAGTCAGGAGGTCCTGGATGGAATGCGAAGACGAGGGTTACTCTGAGCGCAGCTCCGATTAGGGCAACGCGTAAGACCTCCGCGCCATGTGGGATGTGCCAGAACGGTGTTCGTGAACGTGTGCGAGTGCTGAGGAAACCAAGCTGCTCCAAAAGAGAGGGCAGTGCGTTTCCCTACGCTCGGCGTGCACAGAGGGGCTCTAAAGGGCTACGGGCCTGGATGTTGCTTAGCAGACCCAGGTGCGCCTGGGGTTACTCAGTGTTCCTGCCGGGAACAGGGTGCCCCGGCTAGCCTCCCAGGTGTCCAGAAAGCTGTGCTGCCGTTCAAGGTATGCAGAGCAGAGGCCTCCGCCTCCTGGAAGCTGCAGCACGCCTCCGCTACTGCACGGCAAATCAGGGCCTTACTTCCAGGCCTGGGTTCACGCTGGGTGTGCCGGGAGCCACACAGCATGCTAAGATGCTGACTTCCTCCTCCAGCAGAGTGACTTCAGGTACGAGGGTGGGCCTCGCAGTGTTCCAAGCACAGCGTTCTCTCATGGCAGCTCACACAAGGGCCATGACAGAGTCTTCCTGGGCACTTCGCACTCACCAGCCATGTTGTCGTGAGGGCGTTCGAGGGCTCTGGAGATGTAACGCTACCCAAGGAACGCGCAGTGTGTGGTTGCCCAGCACTCGGCACGCACAGGGGTCCTCCGAGGGAATCAACCAGTGGACCTCGACGTTGCTCAGCCGGCCCACAGGTGTCTGGAGGCACTCAGTGACCTTGGAGGGAAAATGATGCACACCCGTGGGGCCTAGGAGTCCCCGGACGTGTACTTCCTTTAAAGCAAAGCGACTAAGAACTCCTGGAAAGAGCTGCATGCCTCCCTTTCTGCACGGCTACTCAGGGCCTAACCTGGAGGCGAGTTCTCACGTTGAGGTTCCCTTTAGCTCTAGAGCCTGTCATGCGGACCGCCACCGCGGCCACGGAAGCCCCTGGTTTAGAGAGAGCAAACTCATAATTTTCCCCGAAGCATTCTTCCAGGGCTCACTGGCCTGTCGGGAGCCGGGAATGTCAGGGAGCTTCAAGGCAGGCATGAATGCCGCCCTCCAAATGGGAAAGCAGGGCTAGTTCCAGCAGGACCCCGTTTTCATGGGCACACTCAGCGTACATCCCTGTGGTTTCTAACGAGTCCCAAGAGACACCGGTCACCCTGTGTTTCCTTCCCCGAGTCAACGTATCGAAGTAGGGAGTCCCGCATCCAGCGAACTGTCTCAAGCAAGGAACGCCGTAGCTGCTCCTCTGGGCCTGGGGCTGCCTGCAGTGCCAAAGAAGGAACAGGACTTGAATTGCAGTAAGAACCCAAGCCGCCGTCCTCTAGGAGGCACGGTGCCTTCAGTCAGGAGGTCCTGGATGGAATGCGAAGACGAGGGTTACTCTGAGCGCAGCTCCGATTAGGGCAACGCGTAAGACCTCCGCGCCATGTGGGATGTGCCAGAACGGTGTTCGTGAACGTGTGCGAGTGCTGAGGAAACCAAGCTGCTCCAAAAGAGAGGGCAGTGCGTTTCCCTACGCTCGGCGTGCACAGAGGGGCTCTAAAGGGCTACGGGCCTGGATGTTGCTTAGCAGACCCAGGTGCGCCTGGGGTTACTCAGTGTTCCTGCCGGGAACAGGGTGCCCCGGCTAGCCTCCCAGGTGTCCAGAAAGCTGTGCTGCCGTTCAAGGTATGCAGAGCAGAGGCCTCCGCCTCCTGGAAGCTGCAGCACGCCTCCGCTACTGCACGGCAAATCAGGGCCTTACTTCCAGGCCTGGGTTCACGCTGGGTGTGCCGGGAGCCACACAGCATGCTAAGATGCTGACTTCCTCCTCCAGCAGAGTGACTTCAGGTACGAGGGTGGGCCTCGCAGTGCTCCAAGCACAGCGTTCTCTCATGGCAGCTCACACAAGGGCCATGACAGAGTCTTCCTGGGCACTTCGCACTCACCAGCCATGTTGTCCTGAGGGCGTTCGAGGGCTCTGGAGATGTAACGCTACCCAAGGAACGCGCAGTGTGTGGTTGCCCAGCACTCGGCACGCACAGGGGTCCTCCGAGGGAATCAACCAGTGGACCTCGACGTTGCTCAGCCGGCCCACAGGTGTCTGGAGGCACTCAGTGACCTTGGAGGGAAAATGATGCACACCCGTGGGGCCTAGGAGTCCCCGGACGTGTACTTCCTTTAAAGCAAAGCGACTAAGAACTCCTGGAAAGAGCTGCATGCCTCCCTTTCTGCACGGCTACTCAGGGCCTAACCTGGAGGCGAGTTCTCACGTTGAGGTTCCCTTTAGCTCTAGAGCCTGTCATGCGGACCGCCACCGCGGCCACGGAAGCCCCTGGTTTAGAGAGAGCAAACTCATAATTTTCCCCGAAGCATTCTTCCAGGGCTCACTGGCCTGTCGGGAGCCGGGAATGTCAGGGAGCTTCAAGGCAGGCATGAATGCCGCCCTCCAAATGGGAAAGCAGGGCTAGTTCCAGCAGGACCCCGTTTTCATGGGCACACTCAGCGTACATCCCTGTGGTTTCTAACGAGTCCCAAGAGACACCGGTCACCCTGTGTTTCCTTCCCCGAGTCAACGTATCGAAGTAGGGAGTCCCGCATCCAGCGAACTGTCTCAAGCAAGGAACGCCGTAGCTGCTCCTCTGGGCCTGGGGCTGCCTGCAGTGCCAAAGAAGGAACAGGACTTGAATTGCAGTAAGAACCCAAGCCGCCGTCCTCTAGGAGGCACGGTGCCTTCAGTCAGGAGGTCCTGGATGGAATGCGAAGACGAGGGTTACTCTGAGCGCAGCTCCGATTAGGGCAACGCGTAAGACCTCCGCGCCATGTGGGATGTGCCAGAACGGTGTTCGTGAACGTGTGCGAGTGCTGAGGAAACCAAGCTGCTCCAAAAGAGAGGGCAGTGCGTTTCCCTACGCTCGGCGTGCACAGAGGGGCTCTAAAGGGCTACGGGCCTGGATGTTGCTTAGCAGACCCAGGTGCGCCTGGGGTTACTCAGTGTTCCTGCCGGGAACAGGGTGCCCCGGCTAGCCTCCCAGGTGTCCAGAAAGCTGTGCTGCCGTTCAAGGTATGCAGAGCAGAGGCCTCCGCCTCCTGGAAGCTGCAGCACGCCTCCGCTACTGCACGGCAAATCAGGGCCTTACTTCCAGGCCTGGGTTCACGCTGGGTGTGCCGGGAGCCACACAGCATGCTAAGATGCTGACTTCCTCCTCCAGCAGAGTGACTTCAGGTACGAGGGTGGGCCTCGCAGTGTTCCAAGCACAGCGTTCTCTCATGGCAGCTCACACAAGGGCCATGACAGAGTCTTCCTGGGCACTTCGCACTCACCAGCCATGTTGTCCTGAGGGCGTTCGAGGGCTCTGGAGATGTAACGCTACCCAAGGAACACGCAGTGTGTGGTTGCCCAGCACTCGGCACGCACAGGGGTCCTCCGAGGGAATCAACCAGTGGACCTCGACGTTGCTCAGCCGGCCCACAGGTGTCTGGAGGCACTCAGTGACCTTGGAGGGAAAATGATGCACACCCGTGGGGCCTAGGAGTCCCCGGACGTGTACTTCCTTTAAAGCAAAGCGACTAAGAACTCCTGGAAAGAGCTGCATGCCTCCCTTTCTGCACGGCTACTCAGGGCCTAACCTGGAGGCGAGTTCTCACGTTGAGGTTCCCTTTAGCTCTAGAGCCTGTCATGCGGACCGCCACCGCGGCCACGGAAGCCCCTGGTTTAGAGAGAGCAAACTCATAATTTTCCCCGAAGCATTCTTCCAGGGCTCACTGGCCTGTCGGGAGCCGGGAATGTCAGGGAGCTTCAAGGCAGGCATGAATGCCGCCCTCCAAATGGGAAAGCAGGGCTAGTTCCAGCAGGACCCCGTTTTCATGGGCACACTCAGCGTACATCCCTGTGGTTTCTAACGAGTCCCAAGAGACACCGGTCACCCTGTGTTTCCTTCCCCGAGTCAACGTATCGAAGTAGGGAGTCCCGCATCCAGCGAACTGTCTCAAGCAAGGAACGCCGTAGCTGCTCCTCTGGGCCTGGGGCTGCCTGCAGTGCCAAAGAAGGAACAGGACTTGAATTGCAGTAAGAACCCAAGCCGCCGTCCTCTAGGAGGCACGGTGCCTTCAGTCAGGAGGTCCTGGATGGAATGCGAAGACGAGGGTTACTCTGAGCGCAGCTCCGATTAGGGCAACGCGTAAGACCTCCGCGCCATGTGGGATGTGCCAGAACGGTGTTCGTGAACGTGTGCGAGTGCTGAGGAAACCAAGCTGCTCCAAAAGAGAGGGCAGTGCGTTTCCCTACGCTCGGCGTGCACAGAGGGGCTCTAAAGGGCTACGGGCCTGGATGTTGCTTAGCAGACCCAGGTGCGCCTGGGGTTACTCAGTGTTCCTGCCGGGAACAGGGTGCCCCGGCTAGCCTCCCAGGTGTCCAGAAAGCTGTGCTGCCGTTCAAGGTATGCAGAGCAGAGGCCTCCGCCTCCTGGAAGCTGCAGCACGCCTCCGCTACTGCACGGCAAATCAGGGCCTTACTTCCAGGCCTGGGTTCACGCTGGGTGTGCCGGGAGCCACACAGCATGCTAACATGCTGACTTCCTCCTCCAGCAGAGTGACTTCAGGTACGAGGGTGGGCCTCGCAGTGTTCCAAGCACAGCGTTCTCTCATGGCAGCTCACACAAGGGCCATGACAGAGTCTTCCTGGGCACTTCGCACTCACCAGCCATGTTGTCGTGAGGGCGTTCGAGGGCTCTGGAGATGTAACGCTACCCAAGGAACGCGCAGTGTGTGGTTGCCCAGCACTCGGCACGCACAGGGGTCCTCCGAGGGAATCAACCAGTGGACCTCGACGTTGCTCAGCCGGCCCACAGGTGTCTGGAGGCACTCAGTGACCTTGGAGGGAAAATGATGCACACCCGTGGGGCCTAGGAGTCCCCGGACGTGTACTTCCTTTAAAGCAAAGCGACTAAGAACTCCTGGAAAGAGCTGCATGCCTCCCTTTCTGCACGGCTACTCAGGGCCTAACCTGGAGGCGAGTTCTCACGTTGAGGTTCCCTTTAGCTCTAGAGCCTGTCATGCGGACCGCCACCGCGGCCACGGAAGCCCCTGGTTTAGAGAGAGCAAACTCATAATTTTCCCCGAAGCATTCTTCCAGGGCTCACTGGCCTGTCGGGAGCCGGGAATGTCAGGGAGCTTCAAGGCAGGCATGAATGCCGCCCTCCAAATGGGAAAGCAGGGCTAGTTCCAGCAGGACCCCGTTTTCATGGGCACACTCAGCGTACATCCCTGTGGTTTCTAACGAGTCCCAAGAGACACCGGTCACCCTGTGTTTCCTTCCCCGAGTCAACGTATCGAAGTAGGGAGTCCCGCATCCAGCGAACTGTCTCAAGCAAGGAACGCCGTAGCTGCTCCTCTGGGCCTGGGGCTGCCTGCAGTGCCAAAGAAGGAACAGGACTTGAATTGCAGTAAGAACACAAGCCGCCGTCCTCTAGGAGGCACGGTGCCTTCAGTCAGGAGGTCCTGGATGGAATGCGAAGACGAGGGTTACTCTGAGCGCAGCTCCGATTAGGGCAACGCGTAAGACCTCCGCGCCATGTGGGATGTGCCAGAACGGTGTTCGTGAACGTGTGCGAGTGCTGAGGAAACCAAGCTGCTCCAAAAGAGAGGGCAGTGCGTTTCCCTACGCTCGGCGTGCACAGAGGGGCTCTAAAGGGCTACGGGCCTGGATGTTGCTTAGCAGACCCAGGTGCGCCTGGGGTTACTCAGTGTTCCTGCCGGGAACAGGGTGCCCCGGCTAGCCTCCCAGGTGTCCAGAAAGCTGTGCTGCCGTTCAAGGTATGCAGAGCAGAGGCCTCCGCCTCCTGGAAGCTGCAGCACGCCTCCGCTACTGCACGGCAAATCAGGGCCTTACTTCCAGGCCTGGGTTCACGCTGGGTGTGCCGGGAGCCACACAGCATGCTAACATGCTGACTTCCTCCTCCAGCAGAGTGACTTCAGGTACGAGGGTGGGCCTCGCAGTGTTCCAAGCACAGCGTTCTCTCATGGCAGCTCACACAAGGGCCATGACAGAGTCTTCCTGGGCACTTCGCACTCACCAGCCATGTTGTCGTGAGGGCGTTCGAGGGCTCTGGAGATGTAACGCTACCCAAGGAACGCGCAGTGTGTGGTTGCCCAGCACTCGGCACGCACAGGGGTCCTCCGAGGGAATCAACCAGTGGACCTCGACGTTGCTCAGCCGGCCCACAGGTGTCTGGAGGCACTCAGTGACCTTGGAGGGAAAATGATGCACACCCGTGGGGCCTAGGAGTCCCCGGACGTGTACTTCCTTTAAAGCAAAGCGACTAAGAACTCCTGGAAAGAGCTGCATGCCTCCCTTTCTGCACGGCTACTCAGGGCCTAACCTGGAGGCGAGTTCTCACGTTGAGGTTCCCTTTAGCTCTAGAGCCTGTCATGCGGACCGCCACCGCGGCCACGGAAGCCCCTGGTTTAGAGAGAGCAAACTCATAATTTTCCCCGAAGCATTCTTCCAGGGCTCACTGGCCTGTCGGGAGCCGGGAATGTCAGGGAGCTTCAAGGCAGGCATGAATGCCGCCCTCCAAATGGGAAAGCAGGGCTAGTTCCAGCAGGACCCCGTTTTCATGGGCACACTCAGCGTACATCCCTGTGGTTTCTAACGAGTCCCAAGAGACACCGGTCACCCTGTGTTTCCTTCCCCGAGTCAACGTATCGAAGTAGGGAGTCCCGCATCCAGCGAACTGTCTCAAGCAAGGAACGCCGTAGCTGCTCCTCTGGGCCTGGGGCTGCCTGCAGTGCCAAAGAAGGAACAGGACTTGAATTGCAGTAAGAACCCAAGCCGCCGTCCTCTAGGAGGCACGGTGCCTTCAGTCAGGAGGTCCTGGATGGAATGCGAAGACGAGGGTTACTCTGAGCGCAGCTCCGATTAGGGCAACGCGTAAGACCTCCGCGCCATGTGGGATGTGCCAGAACGGTGTTCGTGAACGTGTGCGAGTGCTGAGGAAACCAAGCTGCTCCAAAAGAGAGGGCAGTGCGTTTCCCTACGCTCGGCGTGCACAGAGGGGCTCTAAAGGGCTACGGGCCTGGATGTTGCTTAGCAGACCCAGGTGCGCCTGGGGTTAGTCAGTGTTCCTGCCGGGAACAGGGTGCCCCGGCTAGCCTCCCAGGTGTCCAGAAAGCTGTGCTGCCGTTCAAGGTATGCAGAGCAGAGGCCTCCGCCTCCTGGAAGCTGCAGCACGCCTCCGCTACTGCACGGCAAATCAGGGCCTTACTTCCAGGCCTGGGTTCACGCTGGGTGTGCCGGGAGCCACACAGCATGCTAAGATGCTGACTTCCTCCTCCAGCAGAGTGACTTCAGGTACGAGGGTGGGCCTCGCAGTGCTCCAAGCACAGCGTTCTCTCATGGCAGCTCACACAAGGGCCATGACAGAGTCTTCCTGGGCACTTCGCACTCACCAGCCATGTTGTCGTGAGGGCGTTCGAGGGCTCTGGAGATGTAACGCTACCCAAGGAACGCGCAGTGTGTGGTTGCCCAGCACTCGGCACGCACAGGGGTCCTCCGAGGGAATCAACCAGTGGACCTCGACGTTGCTCAGCCGGCCCACAGGTGTCTGGAGGCACTCAGTGACCTTGGAGGGAAAATGATGCACACCCGTGGGGCCTAGGAGTCCCCAGACGTGTACTTCCTTTAAAGCAAAGCGACTAAGAACTCCTGGAAAGAGCTGCATGCCTCCCTTTCTGCACGGCTACTCAGGGCCTAACCTGGAGGCGAGTTCTCACGTTGAGGTTCCCTTTAGCTCTAGAGCCTGTCATGCGGACCGCCACCGCGGCCACGGAAGCCCCTGGTTTAGAGAGAGCAAACTCATAATTTTCCCCGAAGCATTCTTCCAGGGCTCACTGGCCTGTCGGGAGCCGGGAATGTCAGGGAGCTTCAAGGCAGGCATGAATGCCGCCCTCCAAATGGGAAAGCAGGGCTAGTTCCAGCAGGACCCCGTTTTCATGGGCACACTCAGCGTACATCCCTGTGGTTTCTAACGAGTCCCAAGAGACACCGGTCACCCTGTGTTTCCTTCCCCGAGTCAACGTATCGAAGTAGGGAGTCCCGCATCCAGCGAACTGTCTCAAGCAAGGAACGCCGTAGCTGCTCCTCTGGGCCTGGGGCTGCCTGCAGTGCCAAAGAAGGAACAGGACTTGAATTGCAGTAAGAACCCAAGCCGCCGTCCTCTAGGAGGCACGGTGCCTTCAGTCAGGAGGTCCTGGATGGAATGCGAAGACGAGGGTTACTCTGAGCGCAGCTCCGATTAGGGCAACGCGTAAGACCTCCGCGCCATGTGGGATGTGCCAGAACGGTGTTCGTGAACGTGTGCGAGTGCTGAGGAAACCAAGCTGCTCCAAAAGAGAGGGCAGTGCGTTTCCCTACGCTCGGCGTGCACAGAGGGGCTCTAAAGGGCTACGGGCCTGGATGTTGCTTAGCAGACCCAGGTGCGCCTGGGGTTACTCAGTGTTCCTGCCGGGAACAGGGTGCCCCGGCTAGCCTCCCAGGTGTCCAGAAAGCTGTGCTGCCGTTCAAGGTATGCAGAGCAGAGGCCTCCGCCTCCTGGAAGCTGCAGCACGCCTCCGCTACTGCACGGCAAATCAGGGCCTTACTTCCAGGCCTGGGTTCACGCTGGGTGTGCCGGGAGCCACACAGCATGCTAAGATGCTGACTTCCTCCTCCAGCAGAGTGACTTCAGGTACGAGGGTGGGCCTCGCAGTGCTCCAAGCACAGCGTTCTCTCATGGCAGCTCACACAAGGGCCATGACAGAGTCTTCCTGGGCACTTCGCACTCACCAGCCATGTTGTCGTGAGGGCGTTCGAGGGCTCTGGAGATGTAACGCTACCCAAGGAACGCGCAGTGTGTGGTTGCCCAGCACTCGGCACGCACAGGGGTCCTCCGAGGGAATCAACCAGTGGACCTCGACGTTGCTCAGCCGGCCCACAGGTGTCTGGAGGCACTCAGTGACCTTGGAGGGAAAATGATGCACACCCGTGGGGCCTAGGAGTCCCCGGACGTGTACTTCCTTTAAAGCAAAGCGACTAAGAACTCCTGGAAAGAGCTGCATGCCTCCCTTTCTGCACGGCTACTCAGGGCCTAACCTGGAGGCGAGTTCTCACGTTGAGGTTCCCTTTAGCTCTAGAGCCTGTCATGCGGACCGCCACCGCGGCCACGGAAGCCCCTGGTTTAGAGAGAGCAAACTCATAATTTTCCCCGAAGCATTCTTCCAGGGCTCACTGGCCTGTCGGGAGCCGGGAATGTCAGGGAGCTTCAAGGCAGGCATGAATGCCGCCCTCCAAATGGGAAAGCAGGGCTAGTTCCAGCAGGACCCCGTTTTCATGGGCACACTCAGCGTACATCCCTGTGGTTTCTAACGAGTCC
The DNA here is from genome assembly GCF_964374135.1 of Grampus griseus. Classification (NCBI taxonomy): domain Eukaryota; kingdom Metazoa; phylum Chordata; class Mammalia; order Artiodactyla; family Delphinidae; genus Grampus; species Grampus griseus. Next base: position 137,213 of record NW_028132977.1, on the reverse strand, counting down.
CAAGAGACACCGGTCACCCTGTGTTTCCTTCCCCGAGTCAACGTATCGAAGTAGGGAGTCCCGCATCCAGCGAACTGTCTCAAGCAAGGAACGCCGTAGCTGCTCCTCTGGGCCTGGGGCTGCCTGCAGTGCCAAAGAAGGAACAGGACTTGAATTGCAGTAAGAACCCAAGCCGCCGTCCTCTAGGAGGCACGGTGCCTTCAGTCAGGAGGTCCTGGATGGAATGCGAAGACGAGGGTTACTCTGAGCGCAGCTCCGATTAGGGCAACGCGTAAGACCTCCGCGCCATGTGGGATGTGCCAGAACGGTGTTCGTGAACGTGTGCGAGTGCTGAGGAAACCAAGCTGCTCCAAAAGAGAGGGCAGTGCGTTTCCCTATGCTCGGCGTGCACAGAGGGGCTCTAAAGGGCTACGGGCCTGGATGTTGCTTAGCAGACCCAGGTGCGCCTGGGGTTACTCAGTGTTCCTGCCGGGAACAGGGTGCCCCGGCTAGCCTCCCAGGTGTCCAGAAAGCTGTGCTGCCGTTCAAGGTATGCAGAGCAGAGGCCTCCGCCTCCTGGAAGCTGCAGCACGCCTCCGCTACTGCACGGCAAATCAGGGCCTTACTTCCAGGCCTGGGTTCACGCTGGGTGTGCCGGGAGCCACACAGCATGCTAACATGCTGACTTCCTCCTCCAGCAGAGTGACTTCAGGTACGAGGGTGGGCCTCGCAGTGTTCCAAGCACAGCGTTCTCTCATGGCAGCTCACACAAGGGCCATGACAGAGTCTTCCTGGGCACTTCGCACTCACCAGCCATGTTGTCCTGAGGGCGTTCGAGGGCTCTGGAGATGTAACGCTACCCAAGGAACGCGCAGTGTGTGGTTGCCCAGCACTCGGCACGCACAGGGGTCCTCCGAGGGAATCAACCAGTGGACCTCGACGTTGCTCAGCCGGCCCACAGGTGTCTGGAGGCACTCAGTGACCTTGGAGGGAAAATGATGCACACCCGTGGGGCCTAGGAGTCCCCGGACGTGTACTTCCTTTAAAGCAAAGCGACTAAGAACTCCTGGAAAGAGCTGCATGCCTCCCTTTCTGCACGGCTACTCAGGGCCTAACCTGGAGGCGAGTTCTCACGTTGAGGTTCCCTTTAGCTCTAGAGCCTGTCATGCGGACCGCCACCGCGGCCACGGAAGCCCCTGGTTTAGAGAGAGCAAACTCATAATTTTCCCCGAAGCATTCTTCCAGGGCTCACTGGCCTGTCGGGAGCCGGGAATGTCAGGGAGCTTCAAGGCAGGCATGAATGCCGCCCTCCAAATGGGAAAGCAGGGCTAGTTCCAGCAGGACCCCGTTTTCATGGGCACACTCAGCGTACATCCCTGTGGTTTCTAACGAGTCCCAAGAGACACCGGTCACCCTGTGTTTCCTTCCCCGAGTCAACGTATCGAAGTAGGGAGTCCCGCATCCAGCGAACTGTCTCAAGCAAGGAACGCCGTAGCTGCTCCTCTGGGCCTGGGGCTGCCTGCAGTGCCAAAGAAGGAACAGGACTTGAATTGCAGTAAGAACCCAAGCCGCCGTCCTCTAGGAGGCACGGTGCCTTCAGTCAGGAGGTCCTGGATGGAATGCGAAGACGAGGGTTACTCTGAGCGCAGCTCCGATTAGGGCAACGCGTAAGACCTCCGCGCCATGTGGGATGTGCCAGAACGGTGTTCGTGAACGTGTGCGAGTGCTGAGGAAACCAAGCTGCTCCAAAAGAGAGGGCAGTGCGTTTCCCTACGCTCGGCGTGCACAGAGGGGCTCTAAAGGGCTACGGGCCTGGATGTTGCTTAGCAGACCCAGGTGCGCCTGGGGTTACTCAGTGTTCCTGCCGGGAACAGGGTGCCCCGGCTAGCCTCCCAGGTGTCCAGAAAGCTGTGCTGCCGTTCAAGGTATGCAGAGCAGAGGCCTCCGCCTCCTGGAAGCTGCAGCACGCCTCCGCTACTGCACGGCAAATCAGGGCCTTACTTCCAGGCCTGGGTTCACGCTGGGTGTGCCGGGAGCCACACAGCATGCTAAGATGCTGACTTCCTCCTCCAGCAGAGTGACTTCAGGTACGAGGGTGGGCCTCGCAGTGCTCCAAGCACAGCGTTCTCTCATGGCAGCTCACACAAGGGCCATGACAGAGTCTTCCTGGGCACTTCGCACTCACCAGCCATGTTGTCGTGAGGGCGTTCGAGGGCTCTGGAGATGTAACGCTACCCAAGGAACGCGCAGTGTGTGGTTGCCCAGCACTCGGCACGCACAGGGGTCCTCCGAGGGAATCAACCAGTGGACCTCGACGTTGCTCAGCCGGCCCACAGGTGTCTGGAGGCACTCAGTGACCTTGGAGGGAAAATGATGCACACCCGTGGGGCCTAGGAGTCCCCGGACGTGTACTTCCTTTAAAGCAAAGCGACTAAGAACTCCTGGAAAGAGCTGCATGCCTCCCTTTCTGCACGGCTACTCAGGACCTAACCTGGAGGCGAGTTCTCACGTTGAGGTTCCCTTTAGCTCTAGAGCCTGTCATGCGGACCGCCACCGCGGCCACGGAAGCCCCTGGTTTAGAGAGAGCAAACTCATAATTTTCCCCGAAGCATTCTTCCAGGGCTCACTGGCCTGTCGGGAGCCGGGAATGTCAGGGAGCTTCAAGGCAGGCATGAATGCCGCCCTCCAAATGGGAAAGCAGGGCTAGTTCCAGCAGGACCCCGTTTTCATGGGCACACTCAGCGTACATCCCTGTGGTTTCTAACGAGTCCCAAGAGACACCGGTCACCCTGTGTTTCCTTCCCCGAGTCAACGTATCGAAGTAGGGAGTCCCGCATCCAGCGAACTGTCTCAAGCAAGGAACGCCGTAGCTGCTCCTCTGGGCCTGGGGCTGCCTGCAGTGCCAAAGAAGGAACAGGACTTGAATTGCAGTAAGAACCCAAGCCGCCGTCCTCTAGGAGGCACGGTGCCTTCAGTCAGGAGGTCCTGGATGGAATGCGAAGACGAGGGTTACTCTGAGCGCAGCTCCGATTAGGGCAACGCGTAAGACCTCCGCGCCATGTGGGATGTGCCAGAACGGTGTTCGTGAACGTGTGCGAGTGCTGAGGAAACCAAGCTGCTCCAAAAGAGAGGGCAGTGCGTTTCCCTACGCTCGGCGTGCACAGAGGGGCTCTAAAGGGCTACGGGCCTGGATGTTGCTTAGCAGACCCAGGTGCGCCTGGGGTTACTCAGTGTTCCTGCCGGGAACAGGGTGCCCCGGCTAGCCTCCCAGGTGTCCAGAAAGCTGTGCTGCCGTTCAAGGTATGCAGAGCAGAGGCCTCCGCCTCCTGGAAGCTGCAGCACGCCTCCGCTACTGCACGGCAAATCAGGGCCTTACTTCCAGGCCTGGGTTCACGCTGGGTGTGCCGGGAGCCACACAGCATGCTAAGATGCTGACTTCCTCCTCCAGCAGAGTGACTTCAGGTACGAGGGTGGGCCTCGCAGTGTTCCAAGCACAGCGTTCTCTCATGGCAGCTCACACAAGGGCCATGACAGAGTCTTCCTGGGCACTTCGCACTCACCAGCCATGTTGTCGTGAGGGCGTTCGAGGGCTCTGGAGATGTAACGCTACCCAAGGAACGCGCAGTGTGTGGTTGCCCAGCACTCGGCACGCACAGGGGTCCTCCGAGGGAATCAACCAGTGGACCTCGACGTTGCTCAGCCGGCCCACAGGTGTCTGGAGGCACTCAGTGACCTTGGAGGGAAAATGATGCACACCCGTGGGGCCTAGGAGTCCCCGGACGTGTACTTCCTTTAAAGCAAAGCGACTAAGAACTCCTGGAAAGAGCTGCATGCCTCCCTTTCTGCACGGCTACTCAGGGCCTAACCTGGAGGCGAGTTCTCACGTTGAGGTTCCCTTTAGCTCTAGAGCCTGTCATGCGGACCGCCACCGCGGCCACGGAAGCCCCTGGTTTAGAGAGAGCAAACTCATAATTTTCCCCGAAGCATTCTTCCAGGGCTCACTGGCCTGTCGGGAGCCGGGAATGTCAGGGAGCTTCAAGGCAGGCATGAATGCCGCCCTCCAAATGGGAAAGCAGGGCTAGTTCCAGCAGGACCCCGTTTTCATGGGCACACTCAGCGTACATCCCTGTGGTTTCTAACGAGTCCCAAGAGACACCGGTCACCCTGTGTTTCCTTCCCCGAGTCAACGTATCGAAGTAGGGAGTCCCGCATCCAGCGAACTGTCTCAAGCAAGGAACGCCGTAGCTGCTCCTCTGGGCCTGGGGCTGCCTGCAGTGCCAAAGAAGGAACAGGACTTGAATTGCAGTAAGAACCCAAGCCGCCGTCCTCTAGGAGGCACGGTGCCTTCAGTCAGGAGGTCCTGGATGGAATGCGAAGACGAGGGTTACTCTGAGCGCAGCTCCGATTAGGGCAACGCGTAAGACCTCCGCGCCATGTGGGATGTGCCAGAACGGTGTTCGTGAACGTGTGCGAGTGCTGAGGAAACCAAGCTGCTCCAAAAGAGAGGGCAGTGCGTTTCCCTACGCTCGGTGTGCACAGAGGGGCTCTAAAGGGCTACGGGCCTGGATGTTGCTTAGCAGACCCAGGTGCGCCTGGGGTTACTCAGTGTTCCTGCCGGGAACAGGGTGCCCCGGCTAGCCTCCCAGGTGTCCAGAAAGCTGTGCTGCCGTTCAAGGTATGCAGAGCAGAGGCCTCCGCCTCCTGGAAGCTGCAGCACGCCTCCGCTACTGCACGGCAAATCAGGGCCTTACTTCCAGGCCTGGGTTCACGCTGGGTGTGCCGGGAGCCACACAGCATGCTAAGATGCTGACTTCCTCCTCCAGCAGAGTGACTTCAGGTACGAGGGTGGGCCTCGCAGTGCTCCAAGCACAGCGTTCTCTCATGGCAGCTCACACAAGGGCCATGACAGAGTCTTCCTGGGCACTTCGCACTCACCAGCCATGTTGTCGTGAGGGCGTTCGAGGGCTCTGGAGATGTAACGCTACCCAAGGAACGCGCAGTGTGTGGTTGCCCAGCACTCGGCACGCACAGGGGTCCTCCGAGGGAATCAACCAGTGGACCTCGACGTTGCTCAGCCGGCCCACAGGTGTCTGGAGGCACTCAGTGACCTTGGAGGGAAAATGATGCACACCCGTGGGGCCTAGGAGTCCCCGGACGTGTACTTCCTTTAAAGCAAAGCGACTAAGAACTCCTGGAAAGAGCTGCATGCCTCCCTTTCTGCACGGCTACTCAGGGCCTAACCTGGAGGCGAGTTCTCACGTTGAGGTTCCCTTTAGCTCTAGAGCCTGTCATGCGGACCGCCACCGCGGCCACGGAAGCCCCTGGTTTAGAGAGAGCAAACTCATAATTTTCCCCGAAGCATTCTTCCAGGGCTCACTGGCCTGTCGGGAGCCGGGAATGTCAGGGAGCTTCAAGGCAGGCATGAATGCCGCCCTCCAAATGGGAAAGCAGGGCTAGTTCCAGCAGGACCCCGTTTTCATGGGCACACTCAGCGTACATCCCTGTGGTTTCTAACGAGTCCCAAGAGACACCGGTCACCCTGTGTTTCCTTCCCCGAGTCAACGTATCGAAGTAGGGAGTCCCGCATCCAGCGAACTGTCTCAAGCAAGGAACGCCGTAGCTGCTCCTCTGGGCCTGGGGCTGCCTGCAGTGCCAAAGAAGGAACAGGACTTGAATTGCAGTAAGAACCCAAGCCGCCGTCCTCTAGGAGGCACGGTGCCTTCAGTCAGGAGGTCCTGGATGGAATGCGAAGACGAGGGTTACTCTGAGCGCAGCTCCGATTAGGGCAACGCGTAAGACCTCCGCGCCATGTGGGATGTGCCAGAACGGTGTTCGTGAACGTGTGCGAGTGCTGAGGAAACCAAGCTGCTCCAAAAGAGAGGGCAGTGCGTTTCCCTACGCTCGGCGTGCACAGAGGGGCTCTAAAGGGCTACGGGCCTGGATGTTGCTTAGCAGACCCAGGTGCGCCTGGGGTTACTCAGTGTTCCTGCCGGGAACAGGGTGCCCCGGCTAGCCTCCCAGGTGTCCAGAAGGCTGTGCTGCCGTTCAAGGTATGCAGAGCAGAGGCCTCCGCCTCCTGGAAGCTGCAGCACGCCTCCGCTACTGCACGGCAAATCAGGGCCTTACTTCCAGGCCTGGGTTCACGCTGGGTGTGCCGGGAGCCACACAGCATGCTAAGATGCTGACTTCCTCCTCCAGCAGAGTGACTTCAGGTACGAGGGTGGGCCTCGCAGTGTTCCAAGCACAGCGTTCTCTCATGGCAGCTCACACAAGGGCCATGACAGAGTCTTCCTGGGCACTTCGCACTCACCAGCCATGTTGTCGTGAGGGCGTTCGAGGGCTCTGGAGATGTAACGCTACCCAAGGAACGCGCAGTGTGTGGTTGCCCAGCACTCGGCACGCACAGGGGTCCTCCGAGGGAATCAACCAGTGGACCTCGACGTTGCTCAGCCGGCCCACAGGTGTCTGGAGGCACTCAGTGACCTTGGAGGGAAAATGATGCACACCCGTGGGGCCTAGGAGTCCCCGGACGTGTACTTCCTTTAAAGCAAAGCGACTAAGAACTCCTGGAAAGAGCTGCATGCCTCCCTTTCTGCACGGCTACTCAGGGCCTAACCTGGAGGCGAGTTCTCACGTTGAGGTTCCCTTTAGCTCTAGAGCCTGTCATGCGGACCGCCACCGCGGCCACGGAAGCCCCTGGTTTAGAGAGAGCAAACTCATAATTTTCCCCGAAGCATTCTTCCAGGGCTCACTGGCCTGTCGGGAGCCGGGAATGTCAGGGAGCTTCAAGGCAGGCATGAATGCCGCCCTCCAAATGGGAAAGCAGGGCTAGTTCCAGCAGGACCCCGTTTTCATGGGCACACTCAGCGTACATCCCTGTGGTTTCTAACGAGTCCCAAGAGACACCGGTCACCCTGTGTTTCCTTCCCCGAGTCAACGTATCGAAGTAGGGAGTCCCGCATCCAGCGAACTGTCTCAAGCAAGGAACGCCGTAGCTGCTCCTCTGGGCCTGGGGCTGCCTGCAGTGCCAAAGAAGGAACAGGACTTGAATTGCAGTAAGAACCCAAGCCGCCGTCCTCTAGGAGGCACGGTGCCTTCAGTCAGGAGGTCCTGGATGGAATGCGAAGACGAGGGTTACTCTGAGCGCAGCTCCGATTAGGGCAACGCGTAAGACCTCCGCGCCATGTGGGATGTGCCAGAACGGTGTTCGTGAACGTGTGCGAGTGCTGAGGAAACCAAGCTGCTCCAAAAGAGAGGGCAGTGCGTTTCCCTACGCTCGGCGTGCACAGAGGGGCTCTAAAGGGCTACGGGCCTGGATGTTGCTTAGCAGACCCAGGTGCGCCTGGGGTTACTCAGTGTTCCTGCCGGGAACAGGGTGCCCCGGCTAGCCTCCCAGGTGTCCAGAAAGCTGTGCTGCCGTTCAAGGTATGCAGAGCAGAGGCCTCCGCCTCCTGGAAGCTGCAGCACGCCTCCGCTACTGCACGGCAAATCAGGGCCTTACTTCCAGGCCTGGGTTCACGCTGGGTGTGCCGGGAGCCACACAGCATGCTAAGATGCTGACTTCCTCCTCCAGCAGAGTGACTTCAGGTACGAGGGTGGGCCTCGCAGTGTTCCAAGCACAGCGTTCTCTCATGGCAGCTCACACAAGGGCCATGACAGAGTCTTCCTGGGCACTTCGCACTCACCAGCCATGTTGTCCTGAGGGCGTTCGAGGGCTCTGGAGATGTAACGCTACCCAAGGAACGCGCAGTGTGTGGTTGCCCAGCACTCGGCACGCACAGGGGTCCTCCGAGGGAATCAACCAGTGGACCTCGACGTTGCTCAGCCGGCCCACAGGTGTCTGGAGGCACTCAGTGACCTTGGAGGGAAAATGATGCACACCCGTGGGGCCTAGGAGTCCCCGGACGTGTACTTCCTTTAAAGCAAAGCGACTAAGAACTCCTGGAAAGAGCTGCATGCCTCCCTTTCTGCACGGCTACTCAGGGCCTAACCTGGAGGCGAGTTCTCACGTTGAGGTTCCCTTTAGCTCTAGAGCCTGTCATGCGGACCGCCACCGCGGCCACGGAAGCCCCTGGTTTAGAGAGAGCAAACTCATAATTTTCCCCGAAGCATTCTTCCAGGGCTCACTGGCCTGTCGGGAGCCGGGAATGTCAGGGAGCTTCAAGGCAGGCATGAATGCCGCCCTCCAAATGGGAAAGCAGGGCTAGTTCCAGCAGGACCCCGTTTTCATGGGCACACTCAGCGTACATCCCTGTGGTTTCTAACGAGTCCCAAGAGACACCGGTCACCCTGTGTTTCCTTCCCCGAGTCAACGTATCGAAGTAGGGAGTCCCGCATCCAGCGAACTGTCTCAAGCAAGGAACGCCGTAGCTGCTCCTCTGGGCCTGGGGCTGCCTGCAGTGCCAAAGAAGGAACAGGACTTGAATTGCAGTAAGAACCCAAGCCGCCGTCCTCTAGGAGGCACGGTGCCTTCAGTCAGGAGGTCCTGGATGGAATGCGAAGACGAGGGTTACTCTGAGCGCAGCTCCGATTAGGGCAACGCGTAAGACCTCCGCGCCATGTGGGATGTGCCAGAACGGTGTTCGTGAACGTATGCGAGTGCTGAGGAAACCAAGCTGCTCCAAAAGAGAGGGCAGTGCGTTTCCCTACGCTCGGCGTGCACAGAGGGGCTCTAAAGGGCTACGGGCCTGGATGTTGCTTAGCAGACCCAGGTGCGCCTGGGGTTACTCAGTGTTCCTGCCGGGAACAGGGTGCCCCGGCTAGCCTCCCAGGTGTCCAGAAAGCTGTGCTGCCGTTCAAGGTATGCAGAGCAGAGGCCTCCGCCTCCTGGAAGCTGCAGCACGCCTCCGCTACTGCACGGCAAATCAGGGCCTTACTTCCAGGCCTGGGTTCACGCTGGGTGTGCCGGGAGCCACACAGCATGCTAAGATGCTGACTTCCTCCTCCAGCAGAGTGACTTCAGGTACGAGGGTGGGCCTCGCAGTGCTCCAAGCACAGCGTTCTCTCATGGCAGCTCACACAAGGGCCATGACAGAGTCTTCCTGGGCACTTCGCACTCACCAGCCATGTTGTCGTGAGGGCGTTCGAGGGCTCTGGAGATGTAACGCTACCCAAGGAACGCGCAGTGTGTGGTTGCCCAGCACTCGGCACGCACAGGGGTCCTCCGAGGGAATCAACCAGTGGACCTCGACGTTGCTCAGCCGGCCCACAGGTGTCTGGAGGCACTCAGTGACCTTGGAGGGAAAATGATGCACACCCGTGGGGCCTAGGAGTCCCCGGACGTGTACTTCCTTTAAAGCAAAGCGACTAAGAACTCCTGGAAAGAGCTGCATGCCTCCCTTTCTGCACGGCTACTCAGGGCCTAACCTGGAGGCGAGTTCTCACGTTGAGGTTCCCTTTAGCTCTAGAGCCTGTCATGCGGACCGCCACCGCGGCCACGGAAGCCCCTGGTTTAGAGAGAGCAAACTCATAATTTTCCCCGAAGCATTCTTCCAGGGCTCACTGGCCTGTCGGGAGCCGGGAATGTCAGGGAGCTTCAAGGCAGGCATGAATGCCGCCCTCCAAATGGGAAAGCAGGGCTAGTTCCAGCAGGACCCCGTTTTCATGGGCACACTCAGCGTACATCCCTGTGGTTTCTAACGAGTCCCAAGAGACACCGGTCACCCTGTGTTTCCTTCCCCGAGTCAACGTATCGAAGTAGGGAGTCCCGCATCCAGCGAACTGTCTCAAGCAAGGAACGCCGTAGCTGCTCCTCTGGGCCTGGGGCTGCCTGCAGTGCCAAAGAAGGAACAGGACTTGAATTGCAGTAAGAACCCAAGCCGCCGTCCTCTAGGAGGCACGGTGCCTTCAGTCAGGAGGTCCTGGATGGAATGCGAAGACGAGGGTTACTCTGAGCGCAGCTCCGATTAGGGCAACGCGTAAGACCTCCGCGCCATGTGGGATGTGCCAGAACGGTGTTCGTGAACGTGTGCGAGTGCTGAGGAAACCAAGCTGCTCCAAAAGAGAGGGCAGTGCGTTTCCCTACGCTCGGCGTGCACAGAGGGGCTCTAAAGGGCTACGGGCCTGGATGTTGCTTAGCAGACCCAGGTGCGCCTGGGGTTACTCAGTGTTCCTGCCGGGAACAGGGTGCCCCGGCTAGCCTCCCAGGTGTCCAGAAAGCTGTGCTGCCGTTCAAGGTATGCAGAGCAGAGGCCTCCGCCTCCTGGAAGCTGCAGCACGCCTCCGCTACTGCACGGCAAATCAGGGCCTTACTTCCAGGCCTGGGTTCACGCTGGGTGTGCCGGGAGCCACACAGCATGCTAAGATGCTGACTTCCTCCTCCAGCAGAGTGACTTCAGGTACGAGGGTGGGCCTCGCAGTGTTCCAAGCACAGCGTTCTCTCATGGCAGCTCACACAAGGGCCATGACAGAGTCTTCCTGGGCACTTCGCACTCACCAGCCATGTTGTCCTGAGGGCGTTCGAGGGCTCTGGAGATGTAACGCTACCCAAGGAACGCGCAGTGTGTGGTTGCCCAGCACTCGGCACGCACAGGGGTCCTCCGAGGGAATCAACCAGTGGACCTCGACGTTGCTCAGCCGGCCCACAGGTGTCTGGAGGCACTCAGTGACCTTGGAGGGAAAATGATGCACACCCGTGGGGCCTAGGAGTCCCCGGACGTGTACTTCCTTTAAAGCAAAGCGACTAAGAACTCCTGGAAAGAGCTGCATGCCTCCCTTTCTGCACGGCTACTCAGGGCCTAACCTGGAGGCGAGTTCTCACGTTGAGGTTCCCTTTAGCTCTAGAGCCTGTCATGCGGACCGCCACCGCGGCCACGGAAGCCCCTGGTTTAGAGAGAGCAAACTCATAATTTTCCCCGAAGCATTCTTCCAGGGCTCACTGGCCTGTCGGGAGCCGGGAATGTCAGGGAGCTTCAAGGCAGGCATGAATGCCGCCCTCCAAATGGGAAAGCAGGGCTAGTTCCAGCAGGACCCCGTTTTCATGGGCACACTCAGCGTACATCCCTGTGGTTTCTAACGAGTCCCAAGAGACACCGGTCACCCTGTGTTTCCTTCCCCGAGTCAACGTATCGAAGTAGGGAGTCCCGCATCCAGCGAACTGTCTCAAGCAAGGAACGCCGTAGCTGCTCCTCTGGGCCTGGGGCTGCCTGCAGTGCCAAAGAAGGAACAGGACTTGAATTGCAGTAAGAACCCAAGCCGCCGTCCTCTAGGAGGCACGGTGCCTTCAGTCAGGAGGTCCTGGATGGAATGCGAAGACGAGGGTTACTCTGAGCGCAGCTCCGATTAGGGCAACGCGTAAGACTTCCGCGCCATGTGGGATGTGCCAGAACGGTGTTCGTGAACGTGTGCGAGTGCTGAGGAAACCAAGCTGCTCCAAAAGAGAGGGCAGTGCGTTTCCCTACGCTCGGCGTGCACAGAGGGGCTCTAAAGGGCTACGGGCCTGGATGTTGCTTAGCAGACCCAGGTGCGCCTGGGGTTACTCAGTGTTCCTGCCGGGAACAGGGTGCCCCGGCTAGCCTCCCAGGTGTCCAGAAAGCTGTGCTGCCGTTCAAGGTATGCAGAGCAGAGGCCTCCGCCTCCTGGAAGCTGCAGCACGCCTCCGCTACTGCACGGCAAATCAGGGCCTTACTTCCAGGCCTGGGTTCACGCTGGGTGTGCCGGGAGCCACACAGCATGCTAAGATGCTGACTTCCTCCTCCAGCAGAGTGACTTCAGGTACGAGGGTGGGCCTCGCAGTGTTCCAAGCACAGCGTTCTCTCATGGCAGCTCACACAAGGGCCATGACAGAGTCTTCCTGGGCACTTCGCACTCACCAGCCATGTTGTCGTGAGGGCGTTCGAGGGCTCTGGAGATGTAACGCTACCCAAGGAACGCGCAGTGTGTGGTTGCCCAGCACTCGGCACGCACAGGGGTCCTCCGAGGGAATCAACCAGTGGACCTCGACGTTGCTCAGCCGGCCCACAGGTGTCTGGAGGCACTCAGTGACCTTGGAGGGAAAATGATGCACACCCGTGGGGCCTAGGAGTCCCCGGACGTGTACTTCCTTTAAAGCAAAGCGACTAAGAACTCCTGGAAAGAGCTGCATGCCTCCCTTTCTGCACGGCTACTCAGGGCCTAACCTGGAGGCGAGTTCTCACGTTGAGGTTCCCTTTAGCTCTAGAGCCTGTCATGCGGACCGCCACCGCGGCCACGGAAGCCCCTGGTTTAGAGAGAGCAAACTCATAATTTTCCCCGAAGCATTCTTCCAGGGCTCACTGGCCTGTCGGGAGCCGGGAATGTCAGGGAGCTTCAAGGCAGGCATGAATGCCGCCCTCCAAATGGGAAAGCAGGGCTAGTTCCAGCAGGACCCCGTTTTCATGGGCACACTCAGCGTACATCCCTGTGGTTTCTAACGAGTCCCAAGAGACACCGGTCACCCTGTGTTTCCTTCCCCGAGTCAACGTATCGAAGTAGGGAGTCCCGCATCCAGCGAACTGTCTCAAGCAAGGAACGCCGTAGCTGCTCCTCTGGGCCTGGGGCTGCCTGCAGTGCCAAAGAAGGAACAGGACTTGAATTGCAGTAAGAACCCAAGCCGCCGTCCTCTAGGAGGCACGGTGCCTTCAGTCAGGAGGTCCTGGATGGAATGCGAAGACGAGGGTTACTCTGAGCGCAGCTCCGATTAGGGCAACGCGTAAGACCTCCGCGCCATGTGGGATGTGCCAGAACGGTGTTCGTGAACGTGTGCGAGTGCTGAGGAAACCAAGCTGCTCCAAAAGAGAGGGCAGTGCGTTTCCCTACGCTCGGCGTGCACAGAGGGGCTCTAAAGGGCTACGGGCCTGGATGTTGCTTAGCAGACCCAGGTGCGCCTGGGGTTACTCAGTGTTCCTGCCGGGAACAGGGTGCCCCGGCTAGCCTCCCAGGTGTCCAGAAGGCTGTGCTGCCGTTCAAGGTATGCAGAGCAGAGGCCTCCGCCTCCTGGAAGCTGCAGCACGCCTCCGCTACTGCACGGCAAATCAGGGCCTTACTTCCAGGCCTGGGTTCACGCTGGGTGTGCCGGGAGCCACACAGCATGCTAAGATGCTGACTTCCTCCTCCAGCAGAGTGACTTCAGGTACGAGGGTGGGCCTCGCAGTGTTCCAAGCACAGCGTTCTCTCATGGCAGCTCACACAAGGGCCATGACAGAGTCTTCCTGGGCACTTCGCACTCACCAGCCATGTTGTCGTGAGGGCGTTCGAGGGCTCTGGAGATGTAACGCTACCCAAGGAACGCGCAGTGTGTGGTTGCCCAGCACTCGGCACGCACAGGGGTCCTCCGAGGGAATCAACCAGTGGACCTCGACGTTGCTCAGCCGGCCCACAGGTGTCTGGAGGCACTCAGTGACCTTGGAGGGAAAATGATGCACACCCGTGGGGCCTAGGAGTCCCCGGACGTGTACTTCCTTTAAAGCAAAGCGACTAAGAACTCCTGGAAAGAGCTGCATGCCTCCCTTTCTGCACGGCTACTCAGGGCCTAACCTGGAGGCGAGTTCTCACGTTGAGGTTCCCTTTAGCTCTAGAGCCTGTCATGCGGACCGCCACCGCGGCCACGGAAGCCCCTGGTTTAGAGAGAGCAAACTCATAATTTTCCCCGAAGCATTCTTCCAGGGCTCACTGGCCTGTCGGGAGCCGGGAATGTCAGGGAGCTTCAAGGCAGGCATGAATGCCGCCCTCCAAATGGGAAAGCAGGGCTAGTTCCAGCAGGACCCCGTTTTCATGGGCACACTCAGCGTACATCCCTGTGGTTTCTAACGAGTCCCAAGAGACACCGGTCACCCTGTGTTTCCTTCCCCGAGTCAACGTATCGAAGTAGGGAGTCCCGCATCCAGCGAACTGTCTCAAGCAAGGAACGCCGTAGCTGCTCCTCTGGGCCTGGGGCTGCCTGCAGTGCCAAAGAAGGAACAGGACTTGAATTGCAGTAAGAACCCAAGCCGCCGTCCTCTAGGAGGCACGGTGCCTTCAGTCAGGAGGTCCTGGATGGAATGCGAAGACGAGGGTTACTCTGAGCGCAGCTCCGATTAGGGCAACGCGTAAGACCTCCGCGCCATGTGGGATGTGCCAGAACGGTGTTCGTGAACGTGTGCGAGTGCTGAGGAAACCAAGCTGCTCCAAAAGAGAGGGCAGTGCGTTTCCCTACGCTCGGCGTGCACAGAGGGGCTCTAAAGGGCTACGGGCCTGGATGTTGCTTAGCAGACCCAGGTGCGCCTGGGGTTACTCAGTGTTCCTGCCGGGAACAGGGTGCCCCGGCTAGCCTCCCAGGTGTCCAGAAAGCTGTGCTGCCGTTCAAGGTATGCAGAGCAGAGGCCTCCGCCTCCTGGAAGCTGCAGCACGCCTCCGCTACTGCACGGCAAATCAGGGCCTTACTTCCAGGCCTGGGTTCACGCTGGGTGTGCCGGGAGCCACACAGCATGCTAAGATGCTGACTTCCTCCTCCAGCAGAGTGACTTCAGGTACGAGGGTGGGCCTCGCAGTATTCCAAGCACAGCGTTCTCTCATGGCAGCTCACACAAGGGCCATGACAGAGTCTTCCTGGGCACTTCGCACTCACCAGCCATGTTGTCCTGAGGGCGTTCGAGGGCTCTGGAGATGTAACGCTACCCAAGGAACGCGCAGTGTGTGGTTGCCCAGCACTCGGCACGCACAGGGGTCCTCCGAGGGAATCAACCAGTGGACCTCGACGTTGCTCAGCCGGCCCACAGGTGTCTGGAGGCACTCAGTGACCTTGGAGGGAAAATGATGCACACCCGTGGGGCCTAGGAGTCCCCGGACGTGTACTTCCTTTAAAGCAAAGCGACTAAGAACTCCTGGAAAGAGCTGCATGCCTCCCTTTCTGCACGGCTACTCAGGGCCTAACCTGGAGGCGAGTTCTCACGTTGAGGTTCCCTTTAGCTCTAGAGCCTGTCATGCGGACCGCCACCGCGGCCACGGAAGCCCCTGGTTTAGAGAGAGCAAACTCATAATTTTCCCCGAAGCATTCTTCCAGGGCTCACTGGCCTGTCGGGAGCCGGGAATGTCAGGGAGCTTCAAGGCAGGCATGAATGCCGCCCTCCAAATGGGAAAGCAGGGCTAGTTCCAGCAGGACCCCGTTTTCATGGGCACACTCAGCGTACATCCCTGTGGTTTCTAACGAGTCCCAAGAGACACCGGTCACCCTGTGTTTCCTTCCCCGAGTCAACGTATCGAAGTAGGGAGTCCCGCATCCAGCGAACTGTCTCAAGCAAGGAACGCCGTAGCTGCTCCTCTGGGCCTGGGGCTGCCTGCAGTGCCAAAGAAGGAACAGGACTTGAATTGCAGTAAGAACCCAAGCCGCCGTCCTCTAGGAGGCACGGTGCCTTCAGTCAGGAGGTCCTGGATGGAATGCGAAGACGAGGGTTACTCTGAGCGCAGCTCCGATTAGGGCAACGCGTAAGACCTCCGCGCCATGTGGGATGTGCCAGAACGGTGTTCGTGAACGTGTGCGAGTGCTGAGGAAACCAAGCTGCTCCAAAAGAGAGGGCAGTGCGTTTCCCTACGCTCGGCGTGCACAGAGGGGCTCTAAAGGGCTACGGGCCTGGATGTTGCTTAGCAGACCCAGGTGCGCCTGGGGTTACTCAGTGTTCCTGCCGGGAACAGGGTGCCCCGGCTAGCCTCCCAGGTGTCCAGAAAGCTGTGCTGCCGTTCAAGGTATGCAGAGCAGAGGCCTCCGCCTCCTGGAAGCTGCAGCACGCCTCCGCTACTGCACGGCAAATCAGGGCCTTACTTCCAGGCCTGGGTTCACGCTGGGTGTGCCGGGAGCCACACAGCATGCTAAGATGCTGACTTCCTCCTCCAGCAGAGTGACTTCAGGTACGAGGGTGGGCCTCGCAGTGCTCCAAGCACAGCGTTCTCTCATGGCAGCTCACACAAGGGCCATGACAGAGTCTTCCTGGGCACTTCGCACTCACCAGCCATGTTGTCGTGAGGGCGTTCGAGGGCTCTGGAGATGTAACGCTACCCAAGGAACGCGCAGTGTGTGGTTGCCCAGCACTCGGCACGCACAGGGGTCCTCCGAGGGAATCAACCAGTGGACCTCGACGTTGCTCAGCCGGCCCACAGGTGTCTGGAGGCACTCAGTGACCTTGGAGGGAAAATGATGCACACCCGTGGGGCCTAGGAGTCCCCGGACGTGTACTTCCTTTAAAGCAAAGCGACTAAGAACTCCTGGAAAGAGCTGCATGCCTCCCTTTCTGCACGGCTACTCAGGGCCTAACCTGGAGGCGAGTTCTCACGTTGAGGTTCCCTTTAGCTCTAGAGCCTGTCATGCGGACCGCCACCGCGGCCACGGAAGCCCCTGGTTTAGAGAGAGCAAACTCATAATTTTCCCCGAAGCATTCTTCCAGGGCTCACTGGCCTGTCGGGAGCCGGGAATGTCAGGGAGCTTCAAGGCAGGCATGAATGCCGCCCTCCAAATGGGAAAGCAGGGCTAGTTCCAGCAGGACCCCGTTTTCATGGGCACACTCAGCGTACATCCCTGTGGTTTCTAACGAGTCCCAAGAGACACCGGTCACCCTGTGTTTCCTTCCCCGAGTCAACGTATCGAAGTAGGGAGTCCCGCATCCAGCGAACTGTCTCAAGCAAGGAACGCCGTAGCTGCTCCTCTGGGCCTGGGGCTGCCTGCAGTGCCAAAGAAGGAACAGGACTTGAATTGCAGTAAGAACCCAAGCCGCCGTCCTCTAGGAGGCACGGTGCCTTCAGTCAGGAGGTCCTGGATGGAATGCGAAGACGAGGGTTACTCTGAGCGCAGCTCCGATTAGGGCAACGCGTAAGACCTCCGCGCCATGTGGGATGTGCCAGAACGGTGTTCGTGAACGTGTGCGAGTGCTGAGGAAACCAAGCTGCTCCAAAAGAGAGGGCAGTGCGTTTCCCTACGCTCGGCGTGCACAGAGGGGCTCTAAAGGGCTACGGGCCTGGATGTTGCTTAGCAGACCCAGGTGCGCCTGGGGTTACTCAGTGTTCCTGCCGGGAACAGGGTGCCCCGGCTAGCCTCCCAGGTGTCCAGAAAGCTGTGCTGCCGTTCAAGGTATGCAGAGCAGAGGCCTCCGCCTCCTGGAAGCTGCAGCACGCCTCCGCTACTGCACGGCAAATCAGGGCCTTACTTCCAGGCCTGGGTTCACGCTGGGTGTGCCGGGAGCCACACAGCATGCTAAGATGCTGACTTCCTCCTCCAGCAGAGTGACTTCAGGTACGAGGGTGGGCCTCGCAGTGTTCCAAGCACAGCGTTCTCTCATGGCAGCTCACACAAGGGCCATGACAGAGTCTTCCTGGGCACTTCGCACTCACCAGCCATGTTGTCCTGAGGGCGTTCGAGGGCTCTGGAGATGTAACGCTACCCAAGGAACGCGCAGTGTGTGGTTGCCCAGCACTCGGCACGCACAGGGGTCCTCCGAGGGAATCAACCAGTGGACCTCGACGTTGCTCAGCCGGCCCACAGGTGTCTGGAGGCACTCAGTGACCTTGGAGGGAAAATGATGCACACCCGTGGGGCCTAGGAGTCCCCGGACGTGTACTTCCTTTAAAGCAAAGCGACTAAGAACTCCTGGAAAGAGCTGCATGCCTCCCTTTCTGCACGGCTACTCAGGGCCTAACCTGGAGGCGAGTTCTCACGTTGAGGTTCCCTTTAGCTCTAGAGCCTGTCATGCGGACCGCCACCGCGGCCACGGAAGCCCCTGGTTTAGAGAGAGCAAACTCATAATTTTCCCCGAAGCATTCTTCCAGGGCTCACTGGCCTGTCGGGAGCCGGGAATGTCAGGGAGCTTCAAGGCAGGCATGAATGCCGCCCTCCAAATGGGAAAGCAGGGCTACTTCCAGCAGGACCCCGTTTTCATGGGCACACTCAGCGTACATCCCTGTGGTTTCTAACGAGTCCCAAGAGACACCGGTCACCCTGTGTTTCCTTCCCCGAGTCAACGTATCGAAGTAGGGAGTCCCGCATCCAGCGAACTGTCTCAAGCAAGGAACGCCGTAGCTGCTCCTCTGGGCCTGGGGCTGCCTGCAGTGCCAAAGAAGGAACAGGACTTGAATTGCAGTAAGAACCCAAGCCGCCGTCCTCTAGGAGGCACGGTGCCTTCAGTCAGGAGGTCCTGGATGGAATGCGAAGACGAGGGTTACTCTGAGCGCAGCTCCGATTAGGGCAACGCGTAAGACCTCCGCGCCATGTGGGATGTGCCAGAACGGTGTTCGTGAACGTGTGCGAGTGCTGAGGAAACCAAGCTGCTCCAAAAGAGAGGGCAGTGCGTTTCCCTACGCTCGGCGTGCACAGAGGGGCTCTAAAGGGCTACGGGCCTGGATGTTGCTTAGCAGACCCAGGTGCGCCTGGGGTTACTCAGTGTTCCTGCCGGGAACAGGGTGCCCCGGCTAGCCTCCCAGGTGTCCAGAAAGCTGTGCTGCCGTTCAAGGTATGCAGAGCAGAGGCCTCCGCCTCCTGGAAGCTGCAGCACGCCTCCGCTACTGCACGGCAAATCAGGGCCTTACTTCCAGGCCTGGGTTCACGCTGGGTGTGCCGGGAGCCACACAGCATGCTAAGATGCTGACTTCCTCCTCCAGCAGAGTGACTTCAGGTACGAGGGTGGGCCTCGCAGTGCTCCAAGCACAGCGTTCTCTCATGGCAGCTCACACAAGGGCCATGACAGAGTCTTCCTGGGCACTTCGCACTCACCAGCCATGTTGTCGTGAGGGCGTTCGAGGGCTCTGGAGATGTAACGCTACCCAAGGAACGCGCAGTGTGTGGTTGCCCAGCACTCGGCACGCACAGGGGTCCTCCGAGGGAATCAACCAGTGGACCTCGACGTTGCTCAGCCGGCCCACAGGTGTCTGGAGGCACTCAGTGACCTTGGAGGGAAAATGATGCACACCCGTGGGGCCTAGGAGTCCCCGGACGTGTACTTCCTTTAAAGCAAAGCGACTAAGAACTCCTGGAAAGAGCTGCATGCCTCCCTTTCTGCACGGCTACTCAGGGCCTAACCTGGAGGCGAGTTCTCACGTTGAGGTTCCCTTTAGCTCTAGAGCCTGTCATGCGGACCGCCACCGCGGCCACGGAAGCCCCTGGTTTAGAGAGAGCAAACTCATAATTTTCCCCGAAGCATTCTTCCAGGGCTCACTGGCCTGTCGGGAGCCGGGAATGTCAGGGAGCTTCAAGGCAGGCATGAATGCCGCCCTCCAAATGGGAAAGCAGGGCTAGTTCCAGCAGGACCCCGTTTTCATGGGCACACTCAGCGTACATCCCTGTGGTTTCTAACGAGTCCCAAGAGACACCGGTCACCCTGTGTTTCCTTCCCCGAGTCAACGTATCGAAGTAGGGAGTCCCGCATCCAGCGAACTGTCTCAAGCAAGGAACGCCGTAGCTGCTCCTCTGGGCCTGGGGCTGCCTGCAGTGCCAAAGAAGGAACAGGACTTGAATTGCAGTAAGAACCCAAGCCGCCGTCCTCTAGGAGGCACGGTGCCTTCAGTCAGGAGGTCCTGGATGGAATGCGAAGACGAGGGTTACTCTGAGCGCAGCTCCGATTAGGGCAACGCGTAAGACCTCCGCGCCATGTGGGATGTGCCAGAACGGTGTTCGTGAACGTGTGCGAGTGCTGAGGAAACCAAGCTGCTCCAAAAGAGAGGGCAGTGCGTTTCCCTACGCTCGGCGTGCACAGAGGGGCTCTAAAGGGCTACGGGCCTGGATGTTGCTTAGCAGACCCAGGTGCGCCTGGGGTTACTCAGTGTTCCTGCCGGGAACAGGGTGCCCCGGCTAGCCTCCCAGGTGTCCAGAAAGCTGTGCTGCCGTTCAAGGTATGCAGAGCAGAGGCCTCCGCCTCCTGGAAGCTGCAGCACGCCTCCGCTACTGCACGGCAAATCAGGGCCTTACTTCCAGGCCTGGGTTCACGCTGGGTGTGCCGGGAGCCACACAGCATGCTAAGATGCTGACTTCCTCCTCCAGCAGAGTGACTTCAGGTACGAGGGTGGGCCTCGCAGTGCTCCAAGCACAGCGTTCTCTCATGGCAGCTCACACAAGGGCCATGACAGAGTCTTCCTGGGCACTTCGCACTCACCAGCCATGTTGTCGTGAGGGCGTTCGAGGGCTCTGGAGATGTAACGCTACCCAAGGAACGCGCAGTGTGTGGTTGCCCAGCACTCGGCACGCACAGGGGTCCTCCGAGGGAATCAACCAGTGGACCTCGACGTTGCTCAGCCGGCCCACAGGTGTCTGGAGGCACTCAGTGACCTTGGAGGGAAAATGATGCACACCCGTGGGGCCTAGGAGTCCCCGGACGTGTACTTCCTTTAAAGCAAAGCGACTAAGAACTCCTGGAAAGAGCTGCATGCCTCCCTTTCTGCACGGCTACTCAGGGCCTAACCTGGAGGCGAGTTCTCACGTTGAGGTTCCCTTTAGCTCTAGAGCCTGTCATGCGGACCGCCACCGCGGCCACGGAAGCCCCTGGTTTAGAGAGAGCAAACTCATAATTTTCCCCGAAGCATTCTTCCAGGGCTCACTGGCCTGTCGGGAGCCGGGAATGTCAGGGAGCTTCAAGGCAGGCATGAATGCCGCCCTCCAAATGGGAAAGCAGGGCTAGTTCCAGCAGGACCCCGTTTTCATGGGCACACTCAGCGTACATCCCTGTGGTTTCTAACGAGTCCCAAGAGACACCGGTCACCCTGTGTTTCCTTCCCCGAGTCAACGTATCGAAGTAGGGAGTCCCGCATCCAGCGAACTGTCTCAAGCAAGGAACGCCGTAGCTGCTCCTCTGGGCCTGGGGCTGCCTGCAGTGCCAAAGAAGGAACAGGACTTGAATTGCAGTAAGAACCCAAGCCGCCGTCCTCTAGGAGGCACGGTGCCTTCAGTCAGGAGGTCCTGGATGGAATGCGAAGACGAGGGTTACTCTGAGCGCAGCTCCGATTAGGGCAACGCGTAAGACCTCCGCACCATGTGGGATGTGCCAGAACGGTGTTCGTGAAC
Source organism: Grampus griseus (assembly GCF_964374135.1). NCBI lineage: Eukaryota > Metazoa > Chordata > Mammalia > Artiodactyla > Delphinidae > Grampus > Grampus griseus. Next base: position 116,269 of record NW_028132977.1, on the reverse strand, counting down.
GTGTGCGAGTGCTGAGGAAACCAAGCTGCTCCAAAAGAGAGGGCAGTGCGTTTCCCTACGCTCGGCGTGCACAGAGGGGCTCTAAAGGGCTACGGGCCTGGATGTTGCTTAGCAGACCCAGGTGCGCCTGGGGTTACTCAGTGTTCCTGCCGGGAACAGGGTGCCCCGGCTAGCCTCCCAGGTGTCCAGAAAGCTGTGCTGCCGTTCAAGGTATGCAGAGCAGAGGCCTCCGCCTCCTGGAAGCTGCAGCACGCCTCCGCTACTGCACGGCAAATCAGGGCCTTACTTCCAGGCCTGGGTTCACGCTGGGTGTGCCGGGAGCCACACAGCATGCTAAGATGCTGACTTCCTCCTCCAGCAGAGTGACTTCAGGTACGAGGGTGGGCCTCGCAGTGCTCCAAGCACAGCGTTCTCTCATGGCAGCTCACACAAGGGCCATGACAGAGTCTTCCTGGGCACTTCGCACTCACCAGCCATGTTGTCGTGAGGGCGTTCGAGGGCTCTGGAGATGTAACGCTACCCAAGGAACGCGCAGTGTGTGGTTGCCCAGCACTCGGCACGCACAGGGGTCCTCCGAGGGAATCAACCAGTGGACCTCGACGTTGCTCAGCCGGCCCACAGGTGTCTGGAGGCACTCAGTGACCTTGGAGGGAAAATGATGCACACCCGTGGGGCCTAGGAGTCCCCGGACGTGTACTTCCTTTAAAGCAAAGCGACTAAGAACTCCTGGAAAGAGCTGCATGCCTCCCTTTCTGCACGGCTACTCAGGGCCTAACCTGGAGGCGAGTTCTCACGTTGAGGTTCCCTTTAGCTCTAGAGCCTGTCATGCGGACCGCCACCGCGGCCACGGAAGCCCCTGGTTTAGAGAGGGCAAACTCATAATTTTCCCCGAAGCATTCTTCCAGGGCTCACTGGCCTGTCGGGAGCCGGGAATGTCAGGGAGCTTCAAGGCAGGCATGAATGCCGCCCTCCAAATGGGAAAGCAGGGCTAGTTCCAGCAGGACCCCGTTTTCATGGGCACACTCAGCGTACATCCCTGTGGTTTCTAACGAGTCCCAAGAGACACCGGTCACCCTGTGTTTCCTTCCCCGAGTCAACGTATCGAAGTAGGGAGTCCCGCATCCAGCGAACTGTCTCAAGCAAGGAACGCCGTAGCTGCTCCTCTGGGCCTGGGGCTGCCTGCAGTGCCAAAGAAGGAACAGGACTTGAATTGCAGTAAGAACCCAAGCCGCCGTCCTCTAGGAGGCACGGTGCCTTCAGTCAGGAGGTCCTGGATGGAATGCGAAGACGAGGGTTACTCTGAGCGCAGCTCCGATTAGGGCAACGCGTAAGACCTCCGCGCCATGTGGGATGTGCCAGAACGGTGTTCGTGAACGTGTGCGAGTGCTGAGGAAACCAAGCTGCTCCAAAAGAGAGGGCAGTGCGTTTCCCTACGCTCGGCGTGCACAGAGGGGCTCTAAAGGGCTACGGGCCTGGATGTTGCTTAGCAGACCCAGGTGCGCCTGGGGTTACTCAGTGTTCCTGCCGGGAACAGTGTGCCCCGGCTAGCCTCCCAGGTGTCCAGAAAGCTGTGCTGCCGTTCAAGGTATGCAGAGCAGAGGCCTCCGCCTCCTGGAAGCTGCAGCACGCCTCCGCTACTGCACGGCAAATCAGGGCCTTACTTCCAGGCCTGGGTTCACGCTGGGTGTGCCGGGAGCCACACAGCATGCTAAGATGCTGACTTCCTCCTCCAGCAGAGTGACTTCAGGTACGAGGGTGGGCCTCGCAGTGCTCCAAGCACAGCGTTCTCTCATGGCAGCTCACACAAGGGCCATGACAGAGTCTTCCTGGGCACTTCGCACTCACCAGCCATGTTGTCGTGAGGGCGTTCGAGGGCTCTGGAGATGTAACGCTACCCAAGGAACGCGCAGTGTGTGGTTGCCCAGCACTCGGCACGCACAGGGGTCCTCCGAGGGAATCAACCAGTGGACCTCGACGTTGCTCAGCCGGCCCACAGGTGTCTGGAGGCACTCAGTGACCTTGGAGGGAAAATGATGCACACCCGTGGGGCCTAGGAGTCCCCGGACGTGTACTTCCTTTAAAGCAAAGCGACTAAGAACTCCTGGAAAGAGCTGCATGCCTCCCTTTCTGCACGGCTACTCAGGGCCTAACCTGGAGGCGAGTTCTCACGTTGAGGTTCCCTTTAGCTCTAGAGCCTGTCATGCGGACCGCCACCGCGGCCACGGAAGCCCCTGGTTTAGAGAGAGCAAACTCATAATTTTCCCCGAAGCATTCTTCCAGGGCTCACTGGCCTGTCGGGAGCCGGGAATGTCAGGGAGCTTCAAGGCAGGCATGAATGCCGCCCTCCAAATGGGAAAGCAGGGCTAGTTCCAGCAGGACCCCGTTTTCATGGGCACACTCAGCGTACATCCCTGTGGTTTCTAACGAGTCCCAAGAGACACCGGTCACCCTGTGTTTCCTTCCCCGAGTCAACGTATCGAAGTAGGGAGTCCCGCATCCAGCGAACTGTCTCAAGCAAGGAACGCCGTAGCTGCTCCTCTGGGCCTGGGGCTGCCTGCAGTGCCAAAGAAGGAACAGGACTTGAATTGCAGTAAGAACCCAAGCCGCCGTCCTCTAGGAGGCACGGTGCCTTCAGTCAGGAGGTCCTGGATGGAATGCGAAGACGAGGGTTACTCTGAGCGCAGCTCCGATTAGGGCAACGCGTAAGACCTCCGCGCCATGTGGGATGTGCCAGAACGGTGTTCGTGAACGTGTGCGAGTGCTGAGGAAACCAAGCTGCTCCAAAAGAGAGGGCAGTGCGTTTCCCTACGCTCGGCGTGCACAGAGGGGCTCTAAAGGGCTACGGGCCTGGATGTTGCTTAGCAGACCCAGGTGCGCCTGGGGTTACTCAGTGTTCCTGCCGGGAACAGGGTGCCCCGGCTAGCCTCCCAGGTGTCCAGAAAGCTGTGCTGCCGTTCAAGGTATGCAGAGCAGAGGCCTCCGCCTCCTGGAAGCTGCAGCACGCCTCCGCTACTGCACGGCAAATCAGGGCCTTACTTCCAGGCCTGGGTTCACGCTGGGTGTGCCGGGAGCCACACAGCATGCTAAGATGCTGACTTCCTCCTCCAGCAGAGTGACTTCAGGTACGAGGGTGGGCCTCGCAGTGTTCCAAGCACAGCGTTCTCTCATGGCAGCTCACACAAGGGCCATGACAGAGTCTTCCTGGGCACTTCGCACTCACCAGCCATGTTGTCCTGAGGGCGTTCGAGGGCTCTGGAGATGTAACGCTACCCAAGGAACGCGCAGTGTGTGGTTGCCCAGCACTCGGCACGCACAGGGGTCCTCCGAGGGAATCAACCAGTGGACCTCGACGTTGCTCAGCCGGCCCACAGGTGTCTGGAGGCACTCAGTGACCTTGGAGGGAAAATGATGCACACCCGTGGGGCCTAGGAGTCCCCGGACGTGTACTTCCTTTAAAGCAAAGCGACTAAGAACTCCTGGAAAGAGCTGCATGCCTCCCTTTCTGCACGGCTACTCAGGGCCTAACCTGGAGGCGAGTTCTCACGTTGAGGTTCCCTTTAGCTCTAGAGCCTGTCATGCGGACCGCCACCGCGGCCACGGAAGCCCCTGGTTTAGAGAGAGCAAACTCATAATTTTCCCCGAAGCATTCTTCCAGGGCTCACTGGCCTGTCGGGAGCCGGGAATGTCAGGGAGCTTCAAGGCAGGCATGAATGCCGCCCTCCAAATGGGAAAGCAGGGCTAGTTCCAGCAGGACCCCGTTTTCATGGGCACACTCAGCGTACATCCCTGTGGTTTCTAACGAGTCCCAAGAGACACCGGTCACCCTGTGTTTCCTTCCCCGAGTCAACGTATCGAAGTAGGGAGTCCCGCATCCAGCGAACTGTCTCAAGCAAGGAACGCCGTAGCTGCTCCTCTGGGCCTGGGGCTGCCTGCAGTGCCAAAGAAGGAACAGGACTTGAATTGCAGTAAGAACCCAAGCCGCCGTCCTCTAGGAGGCACGGTGCCTTCAGTCAGGAGGTCCTGGATGGAATGCGAAGACGAGGGTTACTCTGAGCGCAGCTCCGATTAGGGCAACGCGTAAGACCTCCGCGCCATGTGGGATGTGCCAGAACGGTGTTCGTGAACGTGTGCGAGTGCTGAGGAAACCAAGCTGCTCCAACAGAGAGGGCAGTGCGTTTCCCTACGCTCGGCGTGCACAGAGGGGCTCTAAAGGGCTACGGGCCTGGATGTTGCTTAGCAGACCCAGGTGCGCCTGGGGTTACTCAGTGTTCCTGCCGGGAACAGGGTGCCCCGGCTAGCCTCCCAGGTGTCCAGAAAGCTGTGCTGCCGTTCAAGGTATGCAGAGCAGAGGCCTCCGCCTCCTGGAAGCTGCAGCACGCCTCCGCTACTGCACGGCAAATCAGGGCCTTACTTCCAGGCCTGGGTTCACGCTGGGTGTGCCGGGAGCCACACAGCATGCTAACATGCTGACTTCCTCCTCCAGCAGAGTGACTTCAGGTACGAGGGTGGGCCTCGCAGTGCTCCAAGCACAGCGTTCTCTCATGGCAGCTCACACAAGGGCCATGACAGAGTCTTCCTGGGCACTTCGCACTCACCAGCCATGTTGTCGTGAGGGCGTTCGAGGGCTCTGGAGATGTAACGCTACCCAAGGAACGCGCAGTGTGTGGTTGCCCAGCACTCGGCACGCACAGGGGTCCTCCGAGGGAATCAACCAGTGGACCTCGACGTTGCTCAGCCGGCCCACAGGTGTCTGGAGGCACTCAGTGACCTTGGAGGGAAAATGATGCACACCCGTGGGGCCTAGGAGTCCCCGGACGTGTACTTCCTTTAAAGCAAAGCGACTAAGAACTCCTGGAAAGAGCTGCATGCCTCCCTTTCTGCACGGCTACTCAGGGCCTAACCTGGAGGCGAGTTCTCACGTTGAGGTTCCCTTTAGCTCTAGAGCCTGTCATGCGGACCGCCACCGCGGCCACGGAAGCCCCTGGTTTAGAGAGAGCAAACTCATAATTTTCCCCGAAGCATTCTTCCAGGGCTCACTGGCCTGTCGGGAGCCGGGAATGTCAGGGAGCTTCAAGGCAGGCATGAATGCCGCCCTCCAAATGGGAAAGCAGGGCTAGTTCCAGCAGGACCCCGTTTTCATGGGCACACTCAGCGTACATCCCTGTGGTTTCTAACGAGTCCCAAGAGACACCGGTCACCCTGTGTTTCCTTCCCCGAGTCAACGTATCGAAGTAGGGAGTCCCGCATCCAGCGAACTGTCTCAAGCAAGGAACGCCGTAGCTGCTCCTCTGGGCCTGGGGCTGCCTGCAGTGCCAAAGAAGGAACAGGACTTGAATTGCAGTAAGAACCCAAGCCGCCGTCCTCTAGGAGGCACGGTGCCTTCAGTCAGGAGGTCCTGGATGGAATGCGAAGACGAGGGTTACTCTGAGCGCAGCTCCGATTAGGGCAACGCGTAAGACCTCCGCGCCATGTGGGATGTGCCAGAACGGTGTTCGTGAACGTGTGCGAGTGCTGAGGAAACCAAGCTGCTCCAAAAGAGAGGGCAGTGCGTTTCCCTACGCTCGGCGTGCACAGAGGGGCTCTAAAGGGCTACGGGCCTGGATGTTGCTTAGCAGACCCAGGTGCGCCTGGGGTTACTCAGTGTTCCTGCCGGGAACAGGGTGCCCCGGCTAGCCTCCCAGGTGTCCAGAAAGCTGTGCTGCCGTTCAAGGTATGCAGAGCAGAGGCCTCCGCCTCCTGGAAGCTGCAGCACGCCTCCGCTACTGCACGGCAAATCAGGGCCTTACTTCCAGGCCTGGGTTCACGCTGGGTGTGCCGGGAGCCACACAGCATGCTAAGATGCTGACTTCCTCCTCCAGCAGAGTGACTTCAGGTACGAGGGTGGGCCTCGCAGTGCTCCAAGCACAGCGTTCTCTCATGGCAGCTCACACAAGGGCCATGACAGAGTCTTCCTGGGCACTTCGCACTCACCAGCCATGTTGTCCTGAGGGCGTTCGAGGGCTCTGGAGATGTAACGCTACCCAAGGAACGCGCAGTGTGTGGTTGCCCAGCACTCGGCACGCACAGGGGTCCTCCGAGGGAATCAACCAGTGGACCTCGACGTTGCTCAGCCGGCCCACAGGTGTCTGGAGGCACTCAGTGACCTTGGAGGGAAAATGATGCACACCCGTGGGGCCTAGGAGTCCCCGGACGTGTACTTCCTTTAAAGCAAAGCGACTAAGAACTCCTGGAAAGAGCTGCATGCCTCCCTTTCTGCACGGCTACTCAGGGCCTAACCTGGAGGCGAGTTCTCACGTTGAGGTTCCCTTTAGCTCTAGAGCCTGTCATGCGGACCGCCACCGCGGCCACGGAAGCCCCTGGTTTAGAGAGAGCAAACTCATAATTTTCCCCGAAGCATTCTTCCAGGGCTCACTGGCCTGTCGGGAGCCGGGAATGTCAGGGAGCTTCAAGGCAGGCATGAATGCCGCCCTCCAAATGGGAAAGCAGGGCTAGTTCCAGCAGGACCCCGTTTTCATGGGCACACTCAGCGTACATCCCTGTGGTTTCTAACGAGTCCCAAGAGACACCGGTCACCCTGTGTTTCCTTCCCCGAGTCAACGTATCGAAGTAGGGAGTCCCGCATCCAGCGAACTGTCTCAAGCAAGGAACGCCGTAGCTGCTCCTCTGGGCCTGGGGCTGCCTGCAGTGCCAAAGAAGGAACAGGACTTGAATTGCAGTAAGAACCCAAGCCGCCGTCCTCTAGGAGGCACGGTGCCTTCAGTCAGGAGGTCCTGGATGGAATGCGAAGACGAGGGTTACTCTGAGCGCAGCTCCGATTAGGGCAACGCGTAAGACCTCCGCGCCATGTGGGATGTGCCAGAACGGTGTTCGTGAACGTGTGCGAGTGCTGAGGAAACCAAGCTGCTCCAAAAGAGAGGGCAGTGCGTTTCCCTACGCTCGGCGTGCACAGAGGGGCTCTAAAGGGCTACGGGCCTGGATGTTGCTTAGCAGACCCAGGTGCGCCTGGGGTTACTCAGTGTTCCTGCCGGGAACAGGGTGCCCCGGCTAGCCTCCCAGGTGTCCAGAAAGCTGTGCTGCCGTTCAAGGTATGCAGAGCAGAGGCCTCCGCCTCCTGGAAGCTGCAGCACGCCTCCGCTACTGCACGGCAAATCAGGGCCTTACTTCCAGGCCTGGGTTCACGCTGGGTGTGCCGGGAGCCACACAGCATGCTAAGATGCTGACTTCCTCCTCCAGCAGAGTGACTTCAGGTACGAGGGTGGGCCTCGCAGTGCTCCAAGCACAGCGTTCTCTCATGGCAGCTCACACAAGGGCCATGACAGAGTCTTCCTGGGCACTTCGCACTCACCAGCCATGTTGTCGTGAGGGCGTTCGAGGGCTCTGGAGATGTAACGCTACCCAAGGAACGCGCAGTGTGTGGTTGCCCAGCACTCGGCACGCACAGGGGTCCTCCGAGGGAATCAACCAGTGGACCTCGACGTTGCTCAGCCGGCCCACAGGTGTCTGGAGGCACTCAGTGACCTTGGAGGGAAAATGATGCACACCCGTGGGGCCTAGGAGTCCCCGGACGTGTACTTCCTTTAAAGCAAAGCGACTAAGAACTCCTGGAAAGAGCTGCATGCCTCCCTTTCTGCACGGCTACTCAGGGCCTAACCTGGAGGCGAGTTCTCACGTTGAGGTTCCCTTTAGCTCTAGAGCCTGTCATGCGGACCGCCACCGCGGCCACGGAAGCCCCTGGTTTAGAGAGAGCAAACTCATAATTTTCCCCGAAGCATTCTTCCAGGGCTCACTGGCCTGTCGGGAGCCGGGAATGTCAGGGAGCTTCAAGGCAGGCATGAATGCCGCCCTCCAAATGGGAAAGCAGGGCTAGTTCCAGCAGGACCCCGTTTTCATGGGCACACTCAGCGTACATCCCTGTGGTTTCTAACGAGTCCCAAGAGACACCGGTCACCCTGTGTTTCCTTCCCCGAGTCAACGTATCGAAGTAGGGAGTCCCGCATCCAGCGAACTGTCTCAAGCAAGGAACGCCGTAGCTGCTCCTCTGGGCCTGGGGCTGCCTGCAGTGCCAAAGAAGGAACAGGACTTGAATTGCAGTAAGAACCCAAGCCGCCGTCCTCTAGGAGGCACGGTGCCTTCAGTCAGGAGGTCCTGGATGGAATGCGAAGACGAGGGTTACTCTGAGCGCAGCTCCGATTAGGGCAACGCGTAAGACCTCCGCGCCATGTGGGATGTGCCAGAACGGTGTTCGTGAACGTGTGCGAGTGCTGAGGAAACCAAGCTGCTCCAAAAGAGAGGGCAGTGCGTTTCCCTACGCTCGGCGTGCACAGAGGGGCTCTAAAGGGCTACGGGCCTGGATGTTGCTTAGCAGACCCAGGTGCGCCTGGGGTTACTCAGTGTTCCTGCCGGGAACAGGGTGCCCCGGCTAGCCTCCCAGGTGTCCAGAAAGCTGTGCTGCCGTTCAAGGTATGCAGAGCAGAGGCCTCCGCCTCCTGGAAGCTGCAGCACGCCTCCGCTACTGCACGGCAAATCAGGGCCTTACTTCCAGGCCTGGGTTCACGCTGGGTGTGCCGGGAGCCACACAGCATGCTAAGATGCTGACTTCCTCCTCCAGCAGAGTGACTTCAGGTACGAGGGTGGGCCTCGCAGTGCTCCAAGCACAGCGTTCTCTCATGGCAGCTCACACAAGGGCCATGACAGAGTCTTCCTGGGCACTTCGCACTCACCAGCCATGTTGTCGTGAGGGCGTTCGAGGGCTCTGGAGATGTAACGCTACCCAAGGAACGCGCAGTGTGTGGTTGCCCAGCACTCGGCACGCACAGGGGTCCTCCGAGGGAATCAACCAGTGGACCTCGACGTTGCTCAGCCGGCCCACAGGTGTCTGGAGGCACTCAGTGACCTTGGAGGGAAAATGATGCACACCCGTGGGGCCTAGGAGTCCCCGGACGTGTACTTCCTTTAAAGCAAAGCGACTAAGAACTCCTGGAAAGAGCTGCATGCCTCCCTTTCTGCACGGCTACTCAGGGCCTAACCTGGAGGCGAGTTCTCACGTTGAGGTTCCCTTTAGCTCTAGAGCCTGTCATGCGGACCGCCACCGCGGCCACGGAAGCCCCTGGTTTAGAGAGGGCAAACTCATAATTTTCCCCGAAGCATTCTTCCAGGGCTCACTGGCCTGTCGGGAGCCGGGAATGTCAGGGAGCTTCAAGGCAGGCATGAATGCCGCCCTCCAAATGGGAAAGCAGGGCTAGTTCCAGCAGGACCCCGTTTTCATGGGCACACTCAGCGTACATCCCTGTGGTTTCTAACGAGTCCCAAGAGACACCGGTCACCCTGTGTTTCCTTCCCCGAGTCAACGTATCGAAGTAGGGAGTCCCGCATCCAGCGAACTGTCTCAAGCAAGGAACGCCGTAGCTGCTCCTCTGGGCCTGGGGCTGCCTGCAGTGCCAAAGAAGGAACAGGACTTGAATTGCAGTAAGAACCCAAGCCGCCGTCCTCTAGGAGGCACGGTGCCTTCAGTCAGGAGGTCCTGGATGGAATGCGAAGACGAGGGTTACTCTGAGCGCAGCTCCGATTAGGGCAACGCGTAAGACCTCCGCGCCATGTGGGATGTGCCAGAACGGTGTTCGTGAACGTGTGCGAGTGCTGAGGAAACCAAGCTGCTCCAAAAGAGAGGGCAGTGCGTTTCCCTACGCTCGGCGTGCACAGAGGGGCTCTAAAGGGCTACGGGCCTGGATGTTGCTTAGCAGACCCAGGTGCGCCTGGGGTTACTCAGTGTTCCTGCCGGGAACAGGGTGCCCCGGCTAGCCTCCCAGGTGTCCAGAAAGCTGTGCTGCCGTTCAAGGTATGCAGAGCAGAGGCCTCCGCCTCCTGGAAGCTGCAGCACGCCTCCGCTACTGCACGGCAAATCAGGGCCTTACTTCCAGGCCTGGGTTCACGCTGGGTGTGCCGGGAGCCACACAGCATGCTAAGATGCTGACTTCCTCCTCCAGCAGAGTGACTTCAGGTACGAGGGTGGGCCTCGCAGTGCTCCAAGCACAGCGTTCTCTCATGGCAGCTCACACAAGGGCCATGACAGAGTCTTCCTGGGCACTTCGCACTCACCAGCCATGTTGTCGTGAGGGCGTTCGAGGGCTCTGGAGATGTAACGCTACCCAAGGAACGCGCAGTGTGTGGTTGCCCAGCACTCGGCACGCACAGGGGTCCTCCGAGGGAATCAACCAGTGGACCTCGACGTTGCTCAGCCGGCCCACAGGTGTCTGGAGGCACTCAGTGACCTTGGAGGGAAAATGATGCACACCCGTGGGGCCTAGGAGTCCCCGGACGTGTACTTCCTTTAAAGCAAAGCGACTAAGAACTCCTGGAAAGAGCTGCATGCCTCCCTTTCTGCACGGCTACTCAGGGCCTAACCTGGAGGCGAGTTCTCACGTTGAGGTTCCCTTTAGCTCTAGAGCCTGTCATGCGGACCGCCACCGCGGCCACGGAAGCCCCTGGTTTAGAGAGAGCAAACTCATAATTTTCCCCGAAGCATTCTTCCAGGGCTCACTGGCCTGTCGGGAGCCGGGAATGTCAGGGAGCTTCAAGGCAGGCATGAATGCCGCCCTCCAAATGGGAAAGCAGGGCTAGTTCCAGCAGGACCCCGTTTTCATGGGCACACTCAGCGTACATCCCTGTGGTTTCTAACGAGTCCCAAGAGACACCGGTCACCCTGTGTTTCCTTCCCCGAGTCAACGTATCGAAGTAGGGAGTCCCGCATCCAGCGAACTGTCTCAAGCAAGGAACGCCGTAGCTGCTCCTCTGGGCCTGGGGCTGCCTGCAGTGCCAAAGAAGGAACAGGACTTGAATTGCAGTAAGAACCCAAGCCGCCGTCCTCTAGGAGGCACGGTGCCTTCAGTCAGGAGGTCCTGGATGGAATGCGAAGACGAGGGTTACTCTGAGCGCAGCTCCGATTAGGGCAACGCGTAAGACCTCCGCGCCATGTGGGATGTGCCAGAACGGTGTTCGTGAACGTGTGCGAGTGCTGAGGAAACCAAGCTGCTCCAAAAGAGAGGGCAGTGCGTTTCCCTACGCTCGGCGTGCACAGAGGGGCTCTAAAGGGCTACGGGCCTGGATGTTGCTTAGCAGACCCAGGTGCGCCTGGGGTTACTCAGTGTTCCTGCCGGGAACAGGGTGCCCCGGCTAGCCTCCCAGGTGTCCAGAAAGCTGTGCTGCCGTTCAAGGTATGCAGAGCAGAGGCCTCCGCCTCCTGGAAGCTGCAGCACGCCTCCGCTACTGCACGGCAAATCAGGGCCTTACTTCCAGGCCTGGGTTCACGCTGGGTGTGCCGGGAGCCACACAGCATGCTAAGATGCTGACTTCCTCCTCCAGCAGAGTGACTTCAGGTACGAGGGTGGGCCTCGCAGTGTTCCAAGCACAGCGTTCTCTCATGGCAGCTCACACAAGGGCCATGACAGAGTCTTCCTGGGCACTTCGCACTCACCAGCCATGTTGTCCTGAGGGCGTTCGAGGGCTCTGGAGATGTAACGCTACCCAAGGAACGCGCAGTGTGTGGTTGCCCAGCACTCGGCACGCACAGGGGTCCTCCGAGGGAATCAACCAGTGGACCTCGACGTTGCTCAGCCGGCCCACAGGTGTCTGGAGGCACTCAGTGACCTTGGAGGGAAAATGATGCACACCCGTGGGGCCTAGGAGTCCCCGGACGTGTACTTCCTTTAAAGCAAAGCGACTAAGAACTCCTGGAAAGAGCTGCATGCCTCCCTTTCTGCACGGCTACTCAGGGCCTAACCTGGAGGCGAGTTCTCACGTTGAGGTTCCCTTTAGCTCTAGAGCCTGTCATGCGGACCGCCACCGCGGCCACGGAAGCCCCTGGTTTAGAGAGAGCAAACTCATAATTTTCCCCGAAGCATTCTTCCAGGGCTCACTGGCCTGTCGGGAGCCGGGAATGTCAGGGAGCTTCAAGGCAGGCATGAATGCCGCCCTCCAAATGGGAAAGCAGGGCTAGTTCCAGCAGGACCCCGTTTTCATGGGCACACTCAGCGTACATCCCTGTGGTTTCTAACGAGTCCCAAGAGACACCGGTCACCCTGTGTTTCCTTCCCCGAGTCAACGTATCGAAGTAGGGAGTCCCGCATCCAGCGAACTGTCTCAAGCAAGGAACGCCGTAGCTGCTCCTCTGGGCCTGGGGCTGCCTGCAGTGCCAAAGAAGGAACAGGACTTGAATTGCAGTAAGAACCCAAGCCGCCGTCCTCTAGGAGGCACGGTGCCTTCAGTCAGGAGGTCCTGGATGGAATGCGAAGACGAGGGTTACTCTGAGCGCAGCTCCGATTAGGGCAACGCGTAAGACCTCCGCGCCATGTGGGATGTGCCAGAACGGTGTTCGTGAACGTGTGCGAGTGCTGAGGAAACCAAGCTGCTCCAAAAGAGAGGGCAGTGCGTTTCCCTACGCTCGGCGTGCACAGAGGGGCTCTAAAGGGCTACGGGCCTGGATGTTGCTTAGCAGACCCAGGTGCGCCTGGGGTTACTCAGTGTTCCTGCCGGGAACAGGGTGCCCCGGCTAGCCTCCCAGGTGTCCAGAAAGCTGTGCTGCCGTTCAAGGTATGCAGAGCAGAGGCCTCCGCCTCCTGGAAGCTGCAGCACGCCTCCGCTACTGCACGGCAAATCAGGGCCTTACTTCCAGGCCTGGGTTCACGCTGGGTGTGCCGGGAGCCACACAGCATGCTAAGATGCTGACTTCCTCCTCCAGCAGAGTGACTTCAGGTACGAGGGTGGGCCTCGCAGTGTTCCAAGCACAGCGTTCTCTCATGGCAGCTCACACAAGGGCCATGACAGAGTCTTCCTGGGCACTTCGCACTCACCAGCCATGTTGTCCTGAGGGCGTTCGAGGGCTCTGGAGATGTAACGCTACCCAAGGAACGCGCAGTGTGTGGTTGCCCAGCACTCGGCACGCACAGGGGTCCTCCGAGGGAATCAACCAGTGGACCTCGACGTTGCTCAGCCGGCCCACAGGTGTCTGGAGGCACTCAGTGACCTTGGAGGGAAAATGATGCACACCCGTGGGGCCTAGGAGTCCCCGGACGTGTACTTCCTTTAAAGCAAAGCGACTAAGAACTCCTGGAAAGAGCTGCATGCCTCCCTTTCTGCACGGCTACTCAGGGCCTAACCTGGAGGCGAGTTCTCACGTTGAGGTTCCCTTTAGCTCTAGAGCCTGTCATGCGGACCGCCACCGCGGCCACGGAAGCCCCTGGTTTAGAGAGAGCAAACTCATAATTTTCCCCGAAGCATTCTTCCAGGGCTCACTGGCCTGTCGGGAGCCGGGAATGTCAGGGAGCTTCAAGGCAGGCATGAATGCCGCCCTCCAAATGGGAAAGCAGGGCTAGTTCCAGCAGGACCCCGTTTTCATGGGCACACTCAGCGTACATCCCTGTGGTTTCTAACGAGTCCCAAGAGACACCGGTCACCCTGTGTTTCCTTCCCCGAGTCAACGTATCGAAGTAGGGAGTCCCGCATCCAGCGAACTGTCTCAAGCAAGGAACGCCGTAGCTGCTCCTCTGGGCCTGGGGCTGCCTGCAGTGCCAAAGAAGGAACAGGACTTGAATTGCAGTAAGAACCCAAGCCGCCGTCCTCTAGGAGGCACGGTGCCTTCAGTCAGGAGGTCCTGGATGGAATGCGAAGACGAGGGTTACTCTGAGCGCAGCTCCGATTAGGGCAACGCGTAAGACCTCCGCGCCATGTGGGATGTGCCAGAACGGTGTTCGTGAACGTGTGCGAGTGCTGAGGAAACCAAGCTGCTCCAAAAGAGAGGGCAGTGCGTTTCCCTACGCTCGGCGTGCACAGAGGGGCTCTAAAGGGCTACGGGCCTGGATGTTGCTTAGCAGACCCAGGTGCGCCTGGGGTTACTCAGTGTTCCTGCCGGGAACAGGGTGCCCCGGCTAGCCTCCCAGGTGTCCAGAAAGCTGTGCTGCCGTTCAAGGTATGCAGAGCAGAGGCCTCCGCCTCCTGGAAGCTGCAGCACGCCTCCGCTACTGCACGGCAAATCAGGGCCTTACTTCCAGGCCTGGGTTCACGCTGGGTGTGCCGGGAGCCACACAGCATGCTAACATGCTGACTTCCTCCTCCAGCAGAGTGACTTCAGGTACGAGGGTGGGCCTCGCAGTGTTCCAAGCACAGCGTTCTCTCATGGCAGCTCACACAAGGGCCATGACAGAGTCTTCCTGGGCACTTCGCACTCACCAGCCATGTTGTCGTGAGGGCGTTCGAGGGCTCTGGAGATGTAACGCTACCCAAGGAACGCGCAGTGTGTGGTTGCCCAGCACTCGGCACGCACAGGGGTCCTCCGAGGGAATCAACCAGTGGACCTCGACGTTGCTCAGCCGGCCCACAGGTGTCTGGAGGCACTCAGTGACCTTGGAGGGAAAATGATGCACACCCGTGGGGCCTAGGAGTCCCCGGACGTGTACTTCCTTTAAAGCAAAGCGACTAAGAACTCCTGGAAAGAGCTGCATGCCTCCCTTTCTGCACGGCTACTCAGGGCCTAACCTGGAGGCGAGTTCTCACGTTGAGGTTCCCTTTAGCTCTAGAGCCTGTCATGCGGACCGCCACCGCGGCCACGGAAGCCCCTGGTTTAGAGAGAGCAAACTCATAATTTTCCCCGAAGCATTCTTCCAGGGCTCACTGGCCTGTCGGGAGCCGGGAATGTCAGGGAGCTTCAAGGCAGGCATGAATGCCGCCCTCCAAATGGGAAAGCAGGGCTAGTTCCAGCAGGACCCCGTTTTCATGGGCACACTCAGCGTACATCCCTGTGGTTTCTAACGAGTCCCAAGAGACACCGGTCACCCTGTGTTTCCTTCCCCGAGTCAACGTATCGAAGTAGGGAGTCCCGCATCCAGCGAACTGTCTCAAGCAAGGAACGCCGTAGCTGCTCCTCTGGGCCTGGGGCTGCCTGCAGTGCCAAAGAAGGAACAGGACTTGAATTGCAGTAAGAACCCAAGCCGCCGTCCTCTAGGAGGCACGGTGCCTTCAGTCAGGAGGTCCCGGATGGAATGCGAAGACGAGGGTTACTCTGAGCGCAGCTCCGATTAGGGCAACGCGTAAGACCTCCGCGCCATGTGGGATGTGCCAGAACGGTGTTCGTGAACGTGTGCGAGTGCTGAGGAAACCAAGCTGCTCCAAAAGAGAGGGCAGTGCGTTTCCCTACGCTCGGCGTGCACAGAGGGGCTCTAAAGGGCTACGGGCCTGGATGTTGCTTAGCAGACCCAGGTGCGCCTGGGGTTACTCAGTGTTCCTGCCGGGAACAGGGTGCCCCGGCTAGCCTCCCAGGTGTCCAGAAAGCTGTGCTGCCGTTCAAGGTATGCAGAGCAGAGGCCTCCGCCTCCTGGAAGCTGCAGCACGCCTCCGCTACTGCACGGCAAATCAGGGCCTTACTTCCAGGCCTGGGTTCACGCTGGGTGTGCCGGGAGCCACACAGCATGCTAAGATGCTGACTTCCTCCTCCAGCAGAGTGACTTCAGGTACGAGGGTGGGCCTCGCAGTGTTCCAAGCACAGCGTTCTCTCATGGCAGCTCACACAAGGGCCATGACAGAGTCTTCCTGGGCACTTCGCACTCACCAGCCATGTTGTCCTGAGGGCGTTCGAGGGCTCTGGAGATGTAACGCTACCCAAGGAACGCGCAGTGTGTGGTTGCCCAGCACTCGGCACGCACAGGGGTCCTCCGAGGGAATCAACCAGTGGACCTCGACGTTGCTCAGCCGGCCCACAGGTGTCTGGAGGCACTCAGTGACCTTGGAGGGAAAATGATGCACACCCGTGGGGCCTAGGAGTCCCCGGACGTGTACTTCCTTTAAAGCAAAGCGACTAAGAACTCCTGGAAAGAGCTGCATGCCTCCCTTTCTGCACGGCTACTCAGGGCCTAACCTGGAGGCGAGTTCTCACGTTGAGGTTCCCTTTAGCTCTAGAGCCTGTCATGCGGACCGCCACCGCGGCCACGGAAGCCCCTGGTTTAGAGAGAGCAAACTCATAATTTTCCCCGAAGCATTCTTCCAGGGCTCACTGGCCTGTCGGGAGCCGGGAATGTCAGGGAGCTTCAAGGCAGGCATGAATGCCGCCCTCCAAATGGGAAAGCAGGGCTAGTTCCAGCAGGACCCCGTTTTCATGGGCACACTCAGCGTACATCCCTGTGGTTTCTAACGAGTCCCAAGAGACACCGGTCACCCTGTGTTTCCTTCCCCGAGTCAACGTATCGAAGTAGGGAGTCCCGCATCCAGCGAACTGTCTCAAGCAAGGAACGCCGTAGCTGCTCCTCTGGGCCTGGGGCTGCCTGCAGTGCCAAAGAAGGAACAGGACTTGAATTGCAGTAAGAACCCAAGCCGCCGTCCTCTAGGAGGCACGGTGCCTTCAGTCAGGAGGTCCTGGATGGAATGCGAAGACGAGGGTTACTCTGAGCGCAGCTCCGATTAGGGCAACGCGTAAGACCTCCGCGCCATGTGGGATGTGCCAGAACGGTGTTCGTGAACGTGTGCGAGTGCTGAGGAAACCAAGCTGCTCCAAAAGAGAGGGCAGTGCGTTTCCCTACGCTCGGCGTGCACAGAGGGGCTCTAAAGGGCTACGGGCCTGGATGTTGCTTAGCAGACCCAGGTGCGCCTGGGGTTACTCAGTGTTCCTGCCGGGAACAGGGTGCCCCGGCTAGCCTCCCAGGTGTCCAGAAAGCTGTGCTGCCGTTCAAGGTATGCAGAGCAGAGGCCTCCGCCTCCTGGAAGCTGCAGCACGCCTCCGCTACTGCACGGCAAATCAGGGCCTTACTTCCAGGCCTGGGTTCACGCTGGGTGTGCCGGGAGCCACACAGCATGCTAACATGCTGACTTCCTCCTCCAGCAGAGTGACTTCAGGTACGAGGGTGGGCCTCGCAGTGTTCCAAGCACAGCGTTCTCTCATGGCAGCTCACACAAGGGCCATGACAGAGTCTTCCTGGGCACTTCGCACTCACCAGCCATGTTGTCCTGAGGGCGTTCGAGGGCTCTGGAGATGTAACGCTACCCAAGGAACGCGCAGTGTGTGGTTGCCCAGCACTCGGCACGCACAGGGGTCCTCCGAGGGAATCAACCAGTGGACCTCGACGTTGCTCAGCCGGCCCACAGGTGTCTGGAGGCACTCAGTGACCTTGGAGGGAAAATGATGCACACCCGTGGGGCCTAGGAGTCCCCGGACGTGTACTTCCTTTAAAGCAAAGCGACTAAGAACTCCTGGAAAGAGCTGCATGCCTCCCTTTCTGCACGGCTACTCAGGGCCTAACCTGGAGGCGAGTTCTCACGTTGAGGTTCCCTTTAGCTCTAGAGCCTGTCATGCGGACCGCCACCGCGGCCACGGAAGCCCCTGGTTTAGAGAGAGCAAACTCATAATTTTCCCCGAAGCATTCTTCCAGGGCTCACTGGCCTGTCGGGAGCCGGGAATGTCAGGGAGCTTCAAGGCAGGCATGAATGCCGCCCTCCAAATGGGAAAGCAGGGCTAGTTCCAGCAGGACCCCGTTTTCATGGGCACACTCAGCGTACATCCCTGTGGTTTCTAACGAGTCCCAAGAGACACCGGTCACCCTGTGTTTCCTTCCCCGAGTCAACGTATCGAAGTAGGGAGTCCCGCATCCAGCGAACTGTCTCAAGCAAGGAACGCCGTAGCTGCTCCTCTGGGCCTGGGGCTGCCTGCAGTGCCAAAGAAGGAACAGGACTTGAATTGCAGTAAGAACCCAAGCCGCCGTCCTCTAGGAGGCACGGTGCCTTCAGTCAGGAGGTCCTGGATGGAATGCGAAGACGAGGGTTACTCTGAGCGCAGCTCCGATTAGGGCAACGCGTAAGACCTCCGCGCCATGTGGGATGTGCCAGAACGGTGTTCGTGAACGTGTGCGAGTGCTGAGGAAACCAAGCTGCTCCAAAAGAGAGGGCAGTGCGTTTCCCTACGCTCGGCGTGCACAGAGGGGCTCTAAAGGGCTACGGGCCTGGATGTTGCTTAGCAGACCCAGGTGCGCCTGGGGTTACTCAGTGTTCCTGCCGGGAACAGGGTGCCCCGGCTAGCCTCCCAGGTGTCCAGAAAGCTGTGCTGCCGTTCAAGGTATGCAGAGCAGAGGCCTCCGCCTCCTGGAAGCTGCAGCACGCCTCCGCTACTGCACGGCAAATCAGGGCCTTACTTCCAGGCCTGGGTTCACGCTGGGTGTGCCGGGAGCCACACAGCATGCTAAGATGCTGACTTCCTCCTCCAGCAGAGTGACTTCAGGTACGAGGGTGGGCCTCGCAGTGTTCCAAGCACAGCGTTCTCTCATGGCAGCTCACACAAGGGCCATGACAGAGTCTTCCTGGGCACTTCGCACTCACCAGCCATGTTGTCCTGAGGGCGTTCGAGGGCTCTGGAGATGTAACGCTACCCAAGGAACGCGCAGTGTGTGGTTGCCCAGCACTCGGCACGCACAGGGGTCCTCCGAGGGAATCAACCAGTGGACCTCGACGTTGCTCAGCCGGCCCACAGGTGTCTGGAGGCACTCAGTGACCTTGGAGGGAAAATGATGCACACCCGTGGGGCCTAGGAGTCCCCGGACGTGTACTTCCTTTAAAGCAAAGCGACTAAGAACTCCTGGAAAGAGCTGCATGCCTCCCTTTCTGCACGGCTACTCAGGGCCTAACCTGGAGGCGAGTTCTCACGTTGAGGTTCCCTTTAGCTCTAGAGCCTGTCATGCGGACCGCCACCGCGGCCACGGAAGCCCCTGGTTTAGAGAGAGCAAACTCATAATTTTCCCCGAAGCATTCTTCCAGGGCTCACTGGCCTGTCGGGAGCCGGGAATGTCAGGGAGCTTCAAGGCAGGCATGAATGCCGCCCTCCAAATGGGAAAGCAGGGCTAGTTCCAGCAGGACCCCGTTTTCATGGGCACACTCAGCGTACATCCCTGTGGTTTCTAACGAGTCCCAAGAGACACCGGTCACCCTGTGTTTCCTTCCCCGAGTCAACGTATCGAAGTAGGGAGTCCCGCATCCAGCGAACTGTCTCAAGCAAGGAACGCCGTAGCTGCTCCTCTGGGCCTGGGGCTGCCTGCAGTGCCAAAGAAGGAACAGGACTTGAATTGCAGTAAGAACCCAAGCCGCCGTCCTCTAGGAGGCACGGTGCCTTCAGTCAGGAGGTCCTGGATGGAATGCGAAGACGAGGGTTACTCTGAGCGCAGCTCCGATTAGGGCAACGCGTAAGACCTCCGCGCCATGTGGGATGTGCCAGAACGGTGTTCGTGAACGTGTGCGAGTGCTGAGGAAACCAAGCTGCTCCAAAAGAGAGGGCAGTGCGTTTCCCTACGCTCGGCGTGCACAGAGGGGCTCTAAAGGGCTACGGGCCTGGATGTTGCTTAGCAGACCCAGGTGCGCCTGGGGTTACTCAGTGTTCCTGCCGGGAACAGGGTGCCCCGGCTAGCCTCCCAGGTGTCCAGAAAGCTGTGCTGCCGTTCAAGGTATGCAGAGCAGAGGCCTCCGCCTCCTGGAAGCTGCAGCACGCCTCCGCTACTGCACGGCAAATCAGGGCCTTACTTCCAGGCCTGGGTTCACGCTGGGTGTGCCGGGAGCCACACAGCATGCTAAGATGCTGACTTCCTCCTCCAGCAGAGTGACTTCAGGTACGAGGGTGGGCCTCGCAGTGTTCCAAGCACAGCGTTCTCTCATGGCAGCTCACACAAGGGCCATGACAGAGTCTTCCTGGGCACTTCGCACTCACCAGCCATGTTGTCGTGAGGGCGTTCGAGGGCTCTGGAGATGTAACGCTACCCAAGGAACGCGCAGTGTGTGGTTGCCCAGCACTCGGCACGCACAGGGGTCCTCCGAGGGAATCAACCAGTGGACCTCGACGTTGCTCAGCCGGCCCACAGGTGTCTGGAGGCACTCAGTGACCTTGGAGGGAAAATGATGCACACCCGTGGGGCCTAGGAGTCCCCGGACGTGTACTTCCTTTAAAGCAAAGCGACTAAGAACTCCTGGAAAGAGCTGCATGCCTCCCTTTCTGCACGGCTACTCAGGGCCTAACCTGGAGGCGAGTTCTCACGTTGAGGTTCCCTTTAGCTCTAGAGCCTGACATGCGGACCGCCACCGCGGCCACGGAAGCCCCTGGTTTAGAGAGAGCAAACTCATAATTTTCCCCGAAGCATTCTTCCAGGGCTCACTGGCCTGTCGGGAGCCGGGAATGTCAGGGAGCTTCAAGGCAGGCATGAATGCCGCCCTCCAAATGGGAAAGCAGGGCTAGTTCCAGCAGGACCCCGTTTTCATGGGCACACTCAGCGTACATCCCTGTGGTTTCTAACGAGTCCCAAGAGACACCGGTCACCCTGTGTTTCCTTCCCCGAGTCAACGTATCGAAGTAGGGAGTCCCGCATCCAGCGAACTGTCTCAAGCAAGGAACGCCGTAGCTGCTCCTCTGGGCCTGGGGCTGCCTGCAGTGCCAAAGAAGGAACAGGACTTGAATTGCAGTAAGAACCCAAGCCGCCGTCCTCTAGGAGGCACGGTGCCTTCAGTCAGGAGGTCCTGGATGGAATGCGAAGACGAGGGTTACTCTGAGCGCAGCTCCGATTAGGGCAACGCGTAAGACCTCCGCGCCATGTGGGATGTGCCAGAACGGTGTTCGTGAACGTGTGCGAGTGCTGAGGAAACCAAGCTGCTCCAAAAGAGAGGGCAGTGCGTTTCCCTACGCTCGGCGTGCACAGAGGGGCTCTAAAGGGCTACGGGCCTGGATGTTGCTTAGCAGACCCAGGTGCGCCTGGGGTTACTCAGTGTTCCTGCCGGGAACAGGGTGCCCCGGCTAGCCTCCCAGGTGTCCAGAAAGCTGTGCTGCCGTTCAAGGTATGCAGAGCAGAGGCCTCCGCCTCCTGGAAGCTGCAGCACGCCTCCGCTACTGCACGGCAAATCAGGGCCTTACTTCCAGGCCTGGGTTCACGCTGGGTGTGCCGGGAGCCACACAGCATGCTAAGATGCTGACTTCCTCCTCCAGCAGAGTGACTTCAGGTACGAGGGTGGGCCTCGCAGTGTTCCAAGCACAGCGTTCTCTCATGGCAGCTCACACAAGGGCCATGACAGAGTCTTCCTGGGCACTTCGCACTCACCAGCCATGTTGTCGTGAGGGCGTTCGAGGGCTCTGGAGATGTAACGCTACCCAAGGAACGCGCAGTGTGTGGTTGCCCAGCACTCGGCACGCACAGGGGTCCTCCGAGGGAATCAACCAGTGGACCTCGACGTTGCTCAGCCGGCCCACAGGTGTCTGGAGGCACTCAGTGACCTTGGAGGGAAAATGATGCACACCCGTGGGGCCTAGGAGTCCCCGGACGTGTACTTCCTTTAAAGCAAAGCGACTAAGAACTCCTGGAAAGAGCTGCATGCCTCCCTTTCTGCACGGCTACTCAGGGCCTAACCTGGAGGCGAGTTCTCACGTTGAGGTTCCCTTTAGCTCTAGAGCCTGTCATGCGGACCGCCACCGCGGCCACGGAAGCCCCTGGTTTAGAGAGAGCAAACTCATAATTTTCCCCGAAGCATTCTTCCAGGGCTCACTGGCCTGTCGGGAGCCGGGAATGTCAGGGAGCTTCAAGGCAGGCATGAATGCCGCCCTCCAAATGGGAAAGCAGGGCTAGTTCCAGCAGGACCCCGTTTTCATGGGCACACTCAGCGTACATCCCTGTGGTTTCTAACGAGTCCCAAGAGACACCGGTCACCCTGTGTTTCCTTCCCCGAGTCAACGTATCGAAGTAGGGAGTCCCGCATCCAGCGAACTGTCTCAAGCAAGGAACGCCGTAGCTGCTCCTCTGGGCCTGGGGCTGCCTGCAGTGCCAAAGAAGGAACAGGACTTGAATTGCAGTAAGAACCCAAGCCGCCGTCCTCTAGGAGGCACGGTGCCTTCAGTCAGGAGGTCCTGGATGGAATGCGAAGACGAGGGTTACTCTGAGCGCAGCTCCGATTAGGGCAACGCGTAAGACCTCCGCGCCATGTGGGATGTGCCAGAACGGTGTTCGTGAACGTGTGCGAGTGCTGAGGAAACCAAGCTGCTCCAAAAGAGAGGGCAGTGCGTTTCCCTACGCTCGGCGTGCACAGAGGGGCTCTAAAGGGCTACGGGCCTGGATGTTGCTTAGCAGACCCAGGTGCGCCTGGGGTTACTCAGTGTTCCTGCCGGGAACAGGGTGCCCCGGCTAGCCTCCCAGGTGTCCAGAAAGCTGTGCTGCCGTTCAAGGTATGCAGAGCAGAGGCCTCCGCCTCCTGGAAGCTGCAGCACGCCTCCGCTACTGCACGGCAAATCAGGGCCTTACTTCCAGGCCTGGGTTCACGCTGGGTGTGCCGGGAGCCACACAGCATGCTAAGATGCTGACTTCCTCCTCCAGCAGAGTGACTTCAGGTACGAGGGTGGGCCTCGCATTGTTCCAAGCACAGCGTTCTCTCATGGCAGCTCACACAAGGGCCATGACAGAGTCTTCCTGGGCACTTCGCACTCACCAGCCATGTTGTCCTGAGGGCGTTCGAGGGCTCTGGAGATGTAACGCTACCCAAGGAACGCGCAGTGTGTGGTTGCCCAGCACTCGGCACGCACAGGGGTCCTCCGAGGGAATCAACCAGTGGACCTCGACGTTGCTCAGCCGGCCCACAGGTGTCTGGAGGCACTCAGTGACCTTGGAGGGAAAATGATGCACACCCGTGGGGCCTAGGAGTCCCCGGACGTGTACTTCCTTTAAAGCAAAGCGACTAAGAACTCCTGGAAAGAGCTGCATGCCTCCCTTTCTGCACGGCTACTCAGGGCCTAACCTGGAGGCGAGTTCTCACGTTGAGGTTCCCTTTAGCTCTAGAGCCTGTCATGCGGACCGCCACCGCGGCCACGGAAGCCCCTGGTTTAGAGAGAGCAAACTCATAATTTTCCCCGAAGCATTCTTCCAGGGCTCACTGGCCTGTCGGGAGCCGGGAATGTCAGGGAGCTTCAAGGCAGGCATGAATGCCGCCCTCCAAATGGGAAAGCAGGGCTAGTTCCAGCAGGACCCCGTTTTCATGGGCACACTCAGCGTACATCCCTGTGGTTTCTAACGAGTCCCAAGAGACACCGGTCACCCTGTGTTTCCTTCCCCGAGTCAACGTATCGAAGTAGGGAGTCCCGCATCCAGCGAACTGTCTCAAGCAAGGAACGCCGTAGCTGCTCCTCTGGGCCTGGGGCTGCCTGCAGTGCCAAAGAAGGAACAGGACTTGAATTGCAGTAAGAACCCAAGCCGCCGTCCTCTAGGAGGCACGGTGCCTTCAGTCAGGAGGTCCTGGATGGAATGCGAAGACGAGGGTTACTCTGAGCGCAGCTCCGATTAGGGCAACGCGTAAGACCTCCGCGCCATGTGGGATGTGCCAGAACGGTGTTCGTGAACGTGTGCGAGTGCTGAGGAAACCAAGCTGCTCCAAAAGAGAGGGCAGTGCGTTTCCCTACGCTCGGCGTGCACAGAGGGGCTCTAAAGGGCTACGGGCCTGGATGTTGCTTAGCAGACCCAGGTGCGCCTGGGGTTACTCAGTGTTCCTGCCGGGAACAGGGTGCCCCGGCTAGCCTCCCAGGTGTCCAGAAAGCTGTGCTGCCGTTCAAGGTATGCAGAGCAGAGGCCTCCGCCTCCTGGAAGCTGCAGCACGCCTCCGCTACTGCACGGCAAATCAGGGCCTTACTTCCAGGCCTGGGTTCACGCTGGGTGTGCCGGGAGCCACACAGCATGCTAAGATGCTGACTTCCTCCTCCAGCAGAGTGACTTCAGGTACGAGGGTGGGCCTCGCAGTGTTCCAAGCACAGCGTTCTCTCATGGCAGCTCACACAAGGGCCATGACAGAGTCTTCCTGGGCACTTCGCACTCACCAGCCATGTTGTCCTGAGGGCGTTCGAGGGCTCTGGAGATGTAACGCTACCCAAGGAACGCGCAGTGTGTGGTTGCCCAGCACTCGGCACGCACAGGGGTCCTCCGAGGGAATCAACCAGTGGACCTCGACGTTGCT
This sequence comes from Grampus griseus, assembly GCF_964374135.1. Taxonomy (NCBI): domain Eukaryota; kingdom Metazoa; phylum Chordata; class Mammalia; order Artiodactyla; family Delphinidae; genus Grampus; species Grampus griseus. Next base: position 92,287 of record NW_028132977.1, on the reverse strand, counting down.
CAGCCGGCCCACAGGTGTCTGGAGGCACTCAGTGACCTTGGAGGGAAAATGATGCACACCCGTGGGGCCTAGGAGTCCCCGGACGTGTACTTTCTTTAAAGCAAAGCGACTAAGAACTCCTGGAAAGAGCTGCATGCCTCCCTTTCTGCACGGCTACTCAGGGCCTAACCTGGAGGCGAGTTCTCACGTTGAGGTTCCCTTTAGCTCTAGAGCCTGTCATGCGGACCGCCACCGCGGCCACGGAAGCCCCTGGTTTAGAGAGAGCAAACTCATAATTTTCCCCGAAGCATTCTTCCAGGGCTCACTGGCCTGTCGGGAGCCGGGAATGTCAGGGAGCTTCAAGGCAGGCATGAATGCCGCCCTCCAAATGGGAAAGCAGGGCTAGTTCCAGCAGGACCCCGTTTTCATGGGCACACTCAGCGTACATCCCTGTGGTTTCTAACGAGTCCCAAGAGACACCGGTCACCCTGTGTTTCCTTCCCCGAGTCAACGTATCGAAGTAGGGAGTCCCGCATCCAGCGAACTGTCTCAAGCAAGGAACGCCGTAGCTGCTCCTCTGGGCCTGGGGCTGCCTGCAGTGCCAAAGAAGGAACAGGACTTGAATTGCAGTAAGAACCCAAGCCGCCGTCCTCTAGGAGGCACGGTGCCTTCAGTCAGGAGGTCCTGGATGGAATGCGAAGACGAGGGTTACTCTGAGCGCAGCTCCGATTAGGGCAACGCGTAAGACCTCCGCGCCATGTGGGATGTGCCAGAACGGTGTTCGTGAACGTGTGCGAGTGCTGAGGAAACCAAGCTGCTCCAAAAGAGAGGGCAGTGCGTTTCCCTACGCTCGGCGTGCACAGAGGGGCTCTAAAGGGCTACGGGCCTGGATGTTGCTTAGCAGACCCAGGTGCGCCTGGGGTTACTCAGTGTTCCTGCCGGGAACAGGGTGCCCCGGCTAGCCTCCCAGGTGTCCAGAAAGCTGTGCTGCCGTTCAAGGTATGCAGAGCAGAGGCCTCCGCCTCCTGGAAGCTGCAGCACGCCTCCGCTACTGCACGGCAAATCAGGGCCTTACTTCCAGGCCTGGGTTCACGCTGGGTGTGCCGGGAGCCACACAGCATGCTAAGATGCTGACTTCCTCCTCCAGCAGAGTGACTTCAGGTACGAGGGTGGGCCTCGCAGTGTTCCAAGCACAGCGTTCTCTCATGGCAGCTCACACAAGGGCCATGACAGAGTCTTCCTGGGCACTTCGCACTCACCAGCCATGTTGTCCTGAGGGCGTTCGAGGGCTCTGGAGATGTAACGCTACCCAAGGAACGCGCAGTGTGTGGTTGCCCAGCACTCGGCACGCACAGGGGTCCTCCGAGGGAATCAACCAGTGGACCTCGACGTTGCTCAGCCGGCCCACAGGTGTCTGGAGGCACTCAGTGACCTTGGAGGGAAAATGATGCACACCCGTGGGGCCTAGGAGTCCCCGGACGTGTACTTCCTTTAAAGCAAAGCGACTAAGAACTCCTGGAAAGAGCTGCATGCCTCCCTTTCTGCACGGCTACTCAGGGCCTAACCTGGAGGCGAGTTCTCACGTTGAGGTTCCCTTTAGCTCTAGAGCCTGTCATGCGGACCGCCACCGCGGCCACGGAAGCCCCTGGTTTAGAGAGAGCAAACTCATAATTTTCCCCGAAGCATTCTTCCAGGGCTCACTGGCCTGTCGGGAGCCGGGAATGTCAGGGAGCTTCAAGGCAGGCATGAATGCCGCCCTCCAAATGGGAAAGCAGGGCTAGTTCCAGCAGGACCCCGTTTTCATGGGCACACTCAGCGTACATCCCTGTGGTTTCTAACGAGTCCCAAGAGACACCGGTCACCCTGTGTTTCCTTCCCCGAGTCAACGTATCGAAGTAGGGAGTCCCGCATCCAGCGAACTGTCTCAAGCAAGGAACGCCGTAGCTGCTCCTCTGGGCCTGGGGCTGCCTGCAGTGCCAAAGAAGGAACAGGACTTGAATTGCAGTAAGAACCCAAGCCGCCGTCCTCTAGGAGGCACGGTGCCTTCAGTCAGGAGGTCCTGGATGGAATGCGAAGACGAGGGTTACTCTGAGCGCAGCTCCGATTAGGGCAACGCGTAAGACCTCCGCGCCATGTGGGATGTGCCAGAACGGTGTTCGTGAACGTGTGCGAGTGCTGAGGAAACCAAGCTGCTCCAAAAGAGAGGGCAGTGCGTTTCCCTACGCTCGGCGTGCACAGAGGGGCTCTAAAGGGCTACGGGCCTGGATGTTGCTTAGCAGACCCAGGTGCGCCTGGGGTTACTCAGTGTTCCTGCCGGGAACAGGGTGCCCCGGCTAGCCTCCCAGGTGTCCAGAAAGCTGTGCTGCCGTTCAAGGTATGCAGAGCAGAGGCCTCCGCCTCCTGGAAGCTGCAGCACGCCTCCGCTACTGCACGGCAAATCAGGGCCTTACTTCCAGGCCTGGGTTCACGCTGGGTGTGCCGGGAGCCACACAGCATGCTAAGATGCTGACTTCCTCCTCCAGCAGAGTGACTTCAGGTACGAGGGTGGGCCTCGCAGTGTTCCAAGCACAGCGTTCTCTCATGGCAGCTCACACAAGGGCCATGACAGAGTCTTCCTGGGCACTTCGCACTCACCAGCCATGTTGTCCTGAGGGCGTTCGAGGGCTCTGGAGATGTAACGCTACCCAAGGAACGCGCAGTGTGTGGTTGCCCAGCACTCGGCACGCACAGGGGTCCTCCGAGGGAATCAACCAGTGGACCTCGACGTTGCTCAGCCGGCCCACAGGTGTCTGGAGGCACTCAGTGACCTTGGAGGGAAAATGATGCACACCCGTGGGGCCTAGGAGTCCCCGGACGTGTACTTCCTTTAAAGCAAAGCGACTAAGAACTCCTGGAAAGAGCTGCATGCCTCCCTTTCTGCACGGCTACTCAGGGCCTAACCTGGAGGCGAGTTCTCACGTTGAGGTTCCCTTTAGCTCTAGAGCCTGTCATGCGGACCGCCACCGCGGCCACGGAAGCCCCTGGTTTAGAGAGAGCAAACTCATAATTTTCCCCGAAGCATTCTTCCAGGGCTCACTGGCCTGTCGGGAGCCGGGAATGTCAGGGAGCTTCAAGGCAGGCATGAATGCCGCCCTCCAAATGGGAAAGCAGGGCTAGTTCCAGCAGGACCCCGTTTTCATGGGCACACTCAGCGTACATCCCTGTGGTTTCTAACGAGTCCCAAGAGACACCGGTCACCCTGTGTTTCCTTCCCCGAGTCAACGTATCGAAGTAGGGAGTCCCGCATCCAGCGAACTGTCTCAAGCAAGGAACGCCGTAGCTGCTCCTCTGGGCCTGGGGCTGCCTGCAGTGCCAAAGAAGGAACAGGACTTGAATTGCAGTAAGAACCCAAGCCGCCGTCCTCTAGGAGGCACGGTGCCTTCAGTCAGGAGGTCCTGGATGGAATGCGAAGACGAGGGTTACTCTGAGCGCAGCTCCGATTAGGGCAACGCGTAAGACCTCCGCGCCATGTGGGATGTGCCAGAACGGTGTTCGTGAACGTGTGCGAGTGCTGAGGAAACCAAGCTGCTCCAAAAGAGAGGGCAGTGCGTTTCCCTACGCTCGGCGTGCACAGAGGGGCTCTAAAGGGCTACGGGCCTGGATGTTGCTTAGCAGACCCAGGTGCGCCTGGGGTTACTCAGTGTTCCTGCCGGGAACAGGGTGCCCCGGCTAGCCTCCCAGGTGTCCAGAAAGCTGTGCTGCCGTTCAAGGTATGCAGAGCAGAGGCCTCCGCCTCCTGGAAGCTGCAGCACGCCTCCGCTACTGCACGGCAAATCAGGGCCTTACTTCCAGGCCTGGGTTCACGCTGGGTGTGCCGGGAGCCACACAGCATGCTAAGATGCTGACTTCCTCCTCCAGCAGAGTGACTTCAGGTACGAGGGTGGGCCTCGCAGTGTTCCAAGCACAGCGTTCTCTCATGGCAGCTCACACAAGGGCCATGACAGAGTCTTCCTGGGCACTTCGCACTCACCAGCCATGTTGTCCTGAGGGCGTTCGAGGGCTCTGGAGATGTAACGCTACCCAAGGAACGCGCAGTGTGTGGTTGCCCAGCACTCGGCACGCACAGGGGTCCTCCGAGGGAATCAACCAGTGGACCTCGACGTTGCTCAGCCGGCCCACAGGTGTCTGGAGGCACTCAGTGACCTTGGAGGGAAAATGATGCACACCCGTGGGGCCTAGGAGTCCCCGGACGTGTACTTCCTTTAAAGCAAAGCGACTAAGAACTCCTGGAAAGAGCTGCATGCCTCCCTTTCTGCACGGCTACTCAGGGCCTAACCTGGAGGCGAGTTCTCACGTTGAGGTTCCCTTTAGCTCTAGAGCCTGTCATGCGGACCGCCACCGCGGCCACGGAAGCCCCTGGTTTAGAGAGAGCAAACTCATAATTTTCCCCGAAGCATTCTTCCAGGGCTCACTGGCCTGTCGGGAGCCGGGAATGTCAGGGAGCTTCAAGGCAGGCATGAATGCCGCCCTCCAAATGGGAAAGCAGGGCTAGTTCCAGCAGGACCCCGTTTTCATGGGCACACTCAGCGTACATCCCTGTGGTTTCTAACGAGTCCCAAGAGACACCGGTCACCCTGTGTTTCCTTCCCCGAGTCAACGTATCGAAGTAGGGAGTCCCGCATCCAGCGAACTGTCTCAAGCAAGGAACGCCGTAGCTGCTCCTCTGGGCCTGGGGCTGCCTGCAGTGCCAAAGAAGGAACAGGACTTGAATTGCAGTAAGAACCCAAGCCGCCGTCCTCTAGGAGGCACGGTGCCTTCAGTCAGGAGGTCCTGGATGGAATGCGAAGACGAGGGTTACTCTGAGCGCAGCTCCGATTAGGGCAACGCGTAAGACCTCCGCGCCATGTGGGATGTGCCAGAACGGTGTTCGTGAACGTGTGCGAGTGCTGAGGAAACCAAGCTGCTCCAAAAGAGAGGGCAGTGCGTTTCCCTACGCTCGGCGTGCACAGAGGGGCTCTAAAGGGCTACGGGCCTGGATGTTGCTTAGCAGACCCAGGTGCGCCTGGGGTTACTCAGTGTTCCTGCCGGGAACAGGGTGCCCCGGCTAGCCTCCCAGGTGCCCAGAAAGCTGTGCTGCCGTTCAAGGTATGCAGAGCAGAGGCCTCCGCCTCCTGGAAGCTGCAGCACGCCTCCGCTACTGCACGGCAAATCAGGGCCTTACTTCCAGGCCTGGGTTCACGCTGGGTGTGCCGGGAGCCACACAGCATGCTAACATGCTGACTTCCTCCTCCAGCAGAGTGACTTCAGGTACGAGGGTGGGCCTCGCAGTGCTCCAAGCACAGCGTTCTCTCATGGCAGCTCACACAAGGGCCATGACAGAGTCTTCCTGGGCACTTCGCACTCACCAGCCATGTTGTCCTGAGGGCGTTCGAGGGCTCTGGAGATGTAACGCTACCCAAGGAACGCGCAGTGTGTGGTTGCCCAGCACTCGGCACGCACAGGGGTCCTCCGAGGGAATCAACCAGTGGACCTCGACGTTGCTCAGCCGGCCCACAGGTGTCTGGAGGCACTCAGTGACCTTGGAGGGAAAATGATGCACACCCGTGGGGCCTAGGAGTCCCCGGACGTGTACTTCCTTTAAAGCAAAGCGACTAAGAACTCCTGGAAAGAGCTGCATGCCTCCCTTTCTGCACGGCTACTCAGGGCCTAACCTGGAGGCGAGTTCTCACGTTGAGGTTCCCTTTAGCTCTAGAGCCTGTCATGCGGACCGCCACCGCGGCCACGGAAGCCCCTGGTTTAGAGAGAGCAAACTCATAATTTTCCCCGAAGCATTCTTCCAGGGCTCACTGGCCTGTCGGGAGCCGGGAATGTCAGGGAGCTTCAAGGCAGGCATGAATGCCGCCCTCCAAATGGGAAAGCAGGGCTAGTTCCAGCAGGACCCCGTTTTCATGGGCACACTCAGCGTACATCCCTGTGGTTTCTAACGAGTCCCAAGAGACACCGGTCACCCTGTGTTTCCTTCCCCGAGTCAACGTATCGAAGTAGGGAGTCCCGCATCCAGCGAACTGTCTCAAGCAAGGAACGCCGTAGCTGCTCCTCTGGGCCTGGGGCTGCCTGCAGTGCCAAAGAAGGAACAGGACTTGAATTGCAGTAAGAACCCAAGCCGCCGTCCTCTAGGAGGCACGGTGCCTTCAGTCAGGAGGTCCTGGATGGAATGCGAAGACGAGGGTTACTCTGAGCGCAGCTCCGATTAGGGCAACGCGTAAGACCTCCGCGCCATGTGGGATGTGCCAGAACGGTGTTCGTGAACGTGTGCGAGTGCTGAGGAAACCAAGCTGCTCCAAAAGAGAGGGCAGTGCGTTTCCCTACGCTCGGCGTGCACAGAGGGGCTCTAAAGGGCTACGGGCCTGGATGTTGCTTAGCAGACCCAGGTGCGCCTGGGGTTACTCAGTGTTCCTGCCGGGAACAGGGTGCCCCGGCTAGCCTCCCAGGTGTCCAGAAAGCTGTGCTGCCGTTCAAGGTATGCAGAGCAGAGGCCTCCGCCTCCTGGAAGCTGCAGCACGCCTCCGCTACTGCACGGCAAATCAGGGCCTTACTTCCAGGCCTGGGTTCACGCTGGGTGTGCCGGGAGCCACACAGCATGCTAAGATGCTGACTTCCTCCTCCAGCAGAGTGACTTCAGGTACGAGGGTGGGCCTCGCAGTGTTCCAAGCACAGCGTTCTCTCATGGCAGCTCACACAAGGGCCATGACAGAGTCTTCCTGGGCACTTCGCACTCACCAGCCATGTTGTCCTGAGGGCGTTCGAGGGCTCTGGAGATGTAACGCTACCCAAGGAACGCGCAGTGTGTGGTTGCCCAGCACTCGGCACGCACAGGGGTCCTCCGAGGGAATCAACCAGTGGACCTCGACGTTGCTCAGCCGGCCCACAGGTGTCTGGAGGCACTCAGTGACCTTGGAGGGAAAATGATGCACACCCGTGGGGCCTAGGAGTCCCCGGACGTGTACTTCCTTTAAAGCAAAGCGACTAAGAACTCCTGGAAAGAGCTGCATGCCTCCCTTTCTGCACGGCTACTCAGGGCCTAACCTGGAGGCGAGTTCTCACGTTGAGGTTCCCTTTAGCTCTAGAGCCTGTCATGCGGACCGCCACCGCGGCCACGGAAGCCCCTGGTTTAGAGAGAGCAAACTCATAATTTTCCCCGAAGCATTCTTCCAGGGCTCACTGGCCTGTCGGGAGCCGGGAATGTCAGGGAGCTTCAAGGCAGGCATGAATGCCGCCCTCCAAATGGGAAAGCAGGGCTAGTTCCAGCAGGACCCCGTTTTCATGGGCACACTCAGCGTACATCCCTGTGGTTTCTAACGAGTCCCAAGAGACACCGGTCACCCTGTGTTTCCTTCCCCGAGTCAACGTATCGAAGTAGGGAGTCCCGCATCCAGCGAACTGTCTCAAGCAAGGAACGCCGTAGCTGCTCCTCTGGGCCTGGGGCTGCCTGCAGTGCCAAAGAAGGAACAGGACTTGAATTGCAGTAAGAACCCAAGCCGCCGTCCTCTAGGAGGCACGGTGCCTTCAGTCAGGAGGTCCTGGATGGAATGCGAAGACGAGGGTTACTCTGAGCGCAGCTCCGATTAGGGCAACGCGTAAGACCTCCGCGCCATGTGGGATGTGCCAGAACGGTGTTCGTGAACGTGTGCGAGTGCTGAGGAAACCAAGCTGCTCCAAAAGAGAGGGCAGTGCGTTTCCCTACGCTCGGCGTGCACAGAGGGGCTCTAAAGGGCTACGGGCCTGGATGTTGCTTAGCAGACCCAGGTGCGCCTGGGGTTACTCAGTGTTCCTGCCGGGAACAGGGTGCCCCGGCTAGCCTCCCAGGTGCCCAGAAAGCTGTGCTGCCGTTCAAGGTATGCAGAGCAGAGGCCTCCGCCTCCTGGAAGCTGCAGCACGCCTCCGCTACTGCACGGCAAATCAGGGCCTTACTTCCAGGCCTGGGTTCACGCTGGGTGTGCCGGGAGCCACACAGCATGCTAACATGCTGACTTCCTCCTCCAGCAGAGTGACTTCAGGTACGAGGGTGGGCCTCGCAGTGCTCCAAGCACAGCGTTCTCTCATGGCAGCTCACACAAGGGCCATGACAGAGTCTTCCTGGGCACTTCGCACTCACCAGCCATGTTGTCCTGAGGGCGTTCGAGGGCTCTGGAGATGTAACGCTACCCAAGGAACGCGCAGTGTGTGGTTGCCCAGCACTCGGCACGCACAGGGGTCCTCCGAGGGAATCAACCAGTGGACCTCGACGTTGCTCAGCCGGCCCACAGGTGTCTGGAGGCACTCAGTGACCTTGGAGGGAAAATGATGCACACCCGTGGGGCCTAGGAGTCCCCGGACGTGTACTTCCTTTAAAGCAAAGCGACTAAGAACTCCTGGAAAGAGCTGCATGCCTCCCTTTCTGCACGGCTACTCAGGGCCTAACCTGGAGGCGAGTTCTCACGTTGAGGTTCCCTTTAGCTCTAGAGCCTGTCATGCGGACCGCCACCGCGGCCACGGAAGCCCCTGGTTTAGAGAGAGCAAACTCATAATTTTCCCCGAAGCATTCTTCCAGGGCTCACTGGCCTGTCGGGAGCCGGGAATGTCAGGGAGCTTCAAGGCAGGCATGAATGCCGCCCTCCAAATGGGAAAGCAGGGCTAGTTCCAGCAGGACCCCGTTTTCATGGGCACACTCAGCGTACATCCCTGTGGTTTCTAACGAGTCCCAAGAGACACCGGTCACCCTGTGTTTCCTTCCCCGAGTCAACGTATCGAAGTAGGGAGTCCCGCATCCAGCGAACTGTCTCAAGCAAGGAACGCCGTAGCTGCTCCTCTGGGCCTGGGGCTGCCTGCAGTGCCAAAGAAGGAACAGGACTTGAATTGCAGTAAGAACCCAAGCCGCCGTCCTCTAGGAGGCACGGTGCCTTCAGTCAGGAGGTCCTGGATGGAATGCGAAGACGAGGGTTACTCTGAGCGCAGCTCGGATTAGGGCAACGCGTAAGACCTCCGCGCCATGTGGGATGTGCCAGAACGGTGTTCGTGAACGTGTGCGAGTGCTGAGGAAACCAAGCTGCTCCAAAAGAGAGGGCAGTGCGTTTCCCTACGCTCGGCGTGCACAGAGGGGCTCTAAAGGGCTACGGGCCTGGATGTTGCTTAGCAGACCCAGGTGCGCCTGGGGTTACTCAGTGTTCCTGCCGGGAACAGGGTGCCCCGGCTAGCCTCCCAGGTGTCCAGAAAGCTGTGCTGCCGTTCAAGGTATGCAGAGCAGAGGCCTCCGCCTCCTGGAAGCTGCAGCACGCCTCCGCTACTGCACGGCAAATCAGGGCCTTACTTCCAGGCCTGGGTTCACGCTGGGTGTGCCGGGAGCCACACAGCATGCTAACATGCTGACTTCCTCCTCCAGCAGAGTGACTTCAGGTACGAGGGTGGGCCTCGCAGTGCTCCAAGCACAGCGTTCTCTCATGGCAGCTCACACAAGGGCCATGACAGAGTCTTCCTGGGCACTTCGCACTCACCAGCCATGTTGTCGTGAGGGCGTTCGAGGGCTCTGGAGATGTAACGCTACCCAAGGAACGCGCAGTGTGTGGTTGCCCAGCACTCGGCACGCACAGGGGTCCTCCGAGGGAATCAACCAGTGGACCTCGACGTTGCTCAGCCGGCCCACAGGTGTCTGGAGGCACTCAGTGACCTTGGAGGGAAAATGATGCACACCCGTGGGGCCTAGGAGTCCCCGGACGTGTACTTCCTTTAAAGCAAAGCGACTAAGAACTCCTGGAAAGAGCTGCATGCCTCCCTTTCTGCACGGCTACTCAGGGCCTAACCTGGAGGCGAGTTCTCACGTTGAGGTTCCCTTTAGCTCTAGAGCCTGTCATGCGGACCGCCACCGCGGCCACGGAAGCCCCTGGTTTAGAGAGAGCAAACTCATAATTTTCCCCGAAGCATTCTTCCAGGGCTCACTGGCCTGTCGGGAGCCGGGAATGTCAGGGAGCTTCAAGGCAGGCATGAATGCCGCCCTCCAAATGGGAAAGCAGGGCTAGTTCCAGCAGGACCCCGTTTTCATGGGCACACTCAGCGTACATCCCTGTGGTTTCTAACGAGTCCCAAGAGACACCGGTCACCCTGTGTTTCCTTCCCCGAGTCAACGTATCGAAGTAGGGAGTCCCGCATCCAGCGAACTGTCTCAAGCAAGGAACGCCGTAGCTGCTCCTCTGGGCCTGGGGCTGCCTGCAGTGCCAAAGAAGGAACAGGACTTGAATTGCAGTAAGAACCCAAGCCGCCGTCCTCTAGGAGGCACGGTGCCTTCAGTCAGGAGGTCCTGGATGGAATGCGAAGACGAGGGTTACTCTGAGCGCAGCTCCGATTAGGGCAACGCGTAAGACCTCCGCGCCATGTGGGATGTGCCAGAACGGTGTTCGTGAACGTGTGCGAGTGCTGAGGAAACCAAGCTGCTCCAAAAGAGAGGGCAGTGCGTTTCCCTACGCTCGGCGTGCACAGAGGGGCTCTAAAGGGCTACGGGCCTGGATGTTGCTTAGCAGACCCAGGTGCGCCTGGGGTTACTCAGTGTTCCTGCCGGGAACAGGGTGCCCCGGCTAGCCTCCCAGGTGTCCAGAAAGCTGTGCTGCCGTTCAAGGTATGCAGAGCAGAGGCCTCCGCCTCCTGGAAGCTGCAGCACGCCTCCGCTACTGCACGGCAAATCAGGGCCTTACTTCCAGGCCTGGGTTCACGCTGGGTGTGCCGGGAGCCACACAGCATGCTAAGATGCTGACTTCCTCCTCCAGCAGAGTGACTTCAGGTACGAGGGTGGGCCTCGCAGTGTTCCAAGCACAGCGTTCTCTCATGGCAGCTCACACAAGGGCCATGACAGAGTCTTCCTGGGCACTTCGCACTCACCAGCCATGTTGTCCTGAGGGCGTTCGAGGGCTCTGGAGATGTAACGCTACCCAAGGAACGCGCAGTGTGTGGTTGCCCAGCACTCGGCACGCACAGGGGTCCTCCGAGGGAATCAACCAGTGGACCTCGACGTTGCTCAGCCGGCCCACAGGTGTCTGGAGGCACTCAGTGACCTTGGAGGGAAAATGATGCACACCCGTGGGGCCTAGGAGTCCCCGGACGTGTACTTCCTTTAAAGCAAAGCGACTAAGAACTCCTGGAAAGAGCTGCATGCCTCCCTTTCTGCACGGCTACTCAGGGCCTAACCTGGAGGCGAGTTCTCACGTTGAGGTTCCCTTTAGCTCTAGAGCCTGTCATGCGGACCGCCACCGCGGCCACGGAAGCCCCTGGTTTAGAGAGAGCAAACTCATAATTTTCCCCGAAGCATTCTTCCAGGGCTCACTGGCCTGTCGGGAGCCGGGAATGTCAGGGAGCTTCAAGGCAGGCATGAATGCCGCCCTCCAAATGGGAAAGCAGGGCTAGTTCCAGCAGGACCCCGTTTTCATGGGCACACTCAGCGTACATCCCTGTGGTTTCTAACGAGTCCCAAGAGACACCGGTCACCCTGTGTTTCCTTCCCCGAGTCAACGTATCGAAGTAGGGAGTCCCGCATCCAGCGAACTGTCTCAAGCAAGGAACGCCGTAGCTGCTCCTCTGGGCCTGGGGCTGCCTGCAGTGCCAAAGAAGGAACAGGACTTGAATTGCAGTAAGAACCCAAGCCGCCGTCCTCTAGGAGGCACGGTGCCTTCAGTCAGGAGGTCCTGGATGGAATGCGAAGACGAGGGTTACTCTGAGCGCAGCTCCGATTAGGGCAACGCGTAAGACCTCCGCGCCATGTGGGATGTGCCAGAACGGTGTTCGTGAACGTGTGCGAGTGCTGAGGAAACCAAGCTGCTCCAACAGAGAGGGCAGTGCGTTTCCCTACGCTCGGCGTGCACAGAGGGGCTCTAAAGGGCTACGGGCCTGGATGTTGCTTAGCAGACCCAGGTGCGCCTGGGGTTACTCAGTGTTCCTGCCGGGAACAGGGTGCCCCGGCTAGCCTCCCAGGTGTCCAGAAAGCTGTGCTGCCGTTCAAGGTATGCAGAGCAGAGGCCTCCGCCTCCTGGAAGCTGCAGCACGCCTCCGCTACTGCACGGCAAATCAGGGCCTTACTTCCAGGCCTGGGTTCACGCTGGGTGTGCCGGGAGCCACACAGCATGCTAAGATGCTGACTTCCTCCTCCAGCAGAGTGACTTCAGGTACGAGGGTGGGCCTCGCAGTGTTCCAAGCACAGCGTTCTCTCATGGCAGCTCACACAAGGGCCATGACAGAGTCTTCCTGGGCACTTCGCACTCACCAGCCATGTTGTCCTGAGGGCGTTCGAGGGCTCTGGAGATGTAACGCTACCCAAGGAACGCGCAGTGTGTGGTTGCCCAGCACTCGGCACGCACAGGGGTCCTCCGAGGGAATCAACCAGTGGACCTCGACGTTGCTCAGCCGGCCCACAGGTGTCTGGAGGCACTCAGTGACCTTGGAGGGAAAATGATGCACACCCGTGGGGCCTAGGAGTCCCCGGACGTGTACTTCCTTTAAAGCAAAGCGACTAAGAACTCCTGGAAAGAGCTGCATGCCTCCCTTTCTGCACGGCTACTCAGGGCCTAACCTGGAGGCGAGTTCTCACGTTGAGGTTCCCTTTAGCTCTAGAGCCTGTCATGCGGACCGCCACCGCGGCCACGGAAGCCCCTGGTTTAGAGAGAGCAAACTCATAATTTTCCCCGAAGCATTCTTCCAGGGCTCACTGGCCTGTCGGGAGCCGGGAATGTCAGGGAGCTTCAAGGCAGGCATGAATGCCGCCCTCCAAATGGGAAAGCAGGGCTAGTTCCAGCAGGACCCCGTTTTCATGGGCACACTCAGCGTACATCCCTGTGGTTTCTAACGAGTCCCAAGAGACACCGGTCACCCTGTGTTTCCTTCCCCGAGTCAACGTATCGAAGTAGGGAGTCCCGCATCCAGCGAACTGTCTCAAGCAAGGAACGCCGTAGCTGCTCCTCTGGGCCTGGGGCTGCCTGCAGTGCCAAAGAAGGAACAGGACTTGAATTGCAGTAAGAACCCAAGCCGCCGTCCTCTAGGAGGCACGGTGCCTTCAGTCAGGAGGTCCTGGATGGAATGCGAAGACGAGGGTTACTCTGAGCGCAGCTCCGATTAGGGCAACGCGTAAGACCTCCGCGCCATGTGGGATGTGCCAGAACGGTGTTCGTGAACGTGTGCGAGTGCTGAGGAAACCAAGCTGCTCCAACAGAGAGGGCAGTGCGTTTCCCTACGCTCGGCGTGCACAGAGGGGCTCTAAAGGGCTACGGGCCTGGATGTTGCTTAGCAGACCCAGGTGCGCCTGGGGTTACTCAGTGTTCCTGCCGGGAACAGGGTGCCCCGGCTAGCCTCCCAGGTGTCCAGAAAGCTGTGCTGCCGTTCAAGGTATGCAGAGCAGAGGCCTCCGCCTCCTGGAAGCTGCAGCACGCCTCCGCTACTGCACGGCAAATCAGGGCCTTACTTCCAGGCCTGGGTTCATGCTGGGTGTGCCGGGAGCCACACAGCATGCTAAGATGCTGACTTCCTCCTCCAGCAGAGTGACTTCAGGTACGAGGGTGGGCCTCGCAGTGTTCCAAGCACAGCGTTCTCTCATGGCAGCTCACACAAGGGCCATGACAGAGTCTTCCTGGGCACTTCGCACTCACCAGCCATGTTGTCCTGAGGGCGTTCGAGGGCTCTGGAGATGTAACGCTACCCAAGGAACGCGCAGTGTGTGGTTGCCCAGCACTCGGCACGCACAGGGGTCCTCCGAGGGAATCAACCAGTGGACCTCGACGTTGCTCAGCCGGCCCACAGGTGTCTGGAGGCACTCAGTGACCTTGGAGGGAAAATGATGCACACCCGTGGGGCCTAGGAGTCCCCGGACGTGTACTTCCTTTAAAGCAAAGCGACTAAGAACTCCTGGAAAGAGCTGCATGCCTCCCTTTCTGCACGGCTACTCAGGGCCTAACCTGGAGGCGAGTTCTCACGTTGAGGTTCCCTTTAGCTCTAGAGCCTGTCATGCGGACCGCCACCGCGGCCACGGAAGCCCCTGGTTTAGAGAGAGCAAACTCATAATTTTCCCCGAAGCATTCTTCCAGGGCTCACTGGCCTGTCGGGAGCCGGGAATGTCAGGGAGCTTCAAGGCAGGCATGAATGCCGCCCTCCAAATGGGAAAGCAGGGCTAGTTCCAGCAGGACCCCGTTTTCATGGGCACACTCAGCGTACATCCCTGTGGTTTCTAACGAGTCCCAAGAGACACCGGTCACCCTGTGTTTCCTTCCCCGAGTCAACGTATCGAAGTAGGGAGTCCCGCATCCAGCGAACTGTCTCAAGCAAGGAACGCCGTAGCTGCTCCTCTGGGCCTGGGGCTGCCTGCAGTGCCAAAGAAGGAACAGGACTTGAATTGCAGTAAGAACCCAAGCCGCCGTCCTCTAGGAGGCACGGTGCCTTCAGTCAGGAGGTCCTGGATGGAATGCGAAGACGAGGGTTACTCTGAGCGCAGCTCCGATTAGGGCAACGCGTAAGACCTCCGCGCCATGTGGGATGTGCCAGAACGGTGTTCGTGAACGTGTGCGAGTGCTGAGGAAACCAAGCTGCTCCAACAGAGAGGGCAGTGCGTTTCCCTACGCTCGGCGTGCACAGAGGGGCTCTAAAGGGCTACGGGCCTGGATGTTGCTTAGCAGACCCAGGTGCGCCTGGGGTTACTCAGTGTTCCTGCCGGGAACAGGGTGCCCCGGCTAGCCTCCCAGGTGTCCAGAAAGCTGTGCTGCCGTTCAAGGTATGCAGAGCAGAGGCCTCCGCCTCCTGGAAGCTGCAGCACGCCTCCGCTACTGCACGGCAAATCAGGGCCTTACTTCCAGGCCTGGGTTCACGCTGGGTGTGCCGGGAGCCACACAGCATGCTAAGATGCTGACTTCCTCCTCCAGCAGAGTGACTTCAGGTACGAGGGTGGGCCTCGCAGTGTTCCAAGCACAGCGTTCTCTCATGGCAGCTCACACAAGGGCCATGACAGAGTCTTCCTGGGCACTTCGCACTCACCAGCCATGTTGTCCTGAGGGCGTTCGAGGGCTCTGGAGATGTAACGCTACCCAAGGAACGCGCAGTGTGTGGTTGCCCAGCACTCGGCACGCACAGGGGTCCTCCGAGGGAATCAACCAGTGGACCTCGACGTTGCTCAGCCGGCCCACAGGTGTCTGGAGGCACTCAGTGACCTTGGAGGGAAAATGATGCACACCCGTGGGGCCTAGGAGTCCCCGGACGTGTACTTCCTTTAAAGCAAAGCGACTAAGAACTCCTGGAAAGAGCTGCATGCCTCCCTTTCTGCACGGCTACTCAGGGCCTAACCTGGAGGCGAGTTCTCACGTTGAGGTTCCCTTTAGCTCTAGAGCCTGTCATGCGGACCGCCACCGCGGCCACGGAAGCCCCTGGTTTAGAGAGAGCAAACTCATAATTTTCCCCGAAGCATTCTTCCAGGGCTCACTGGCCTGTCGGGAGCCGGGAATGTCAGGGAGCTTCAAGGCAGGCATGAATGCCGCCCTCCAAATGGGAAAGCAGGGCTAGTTCCAGCAGGACCCCGTTTTCATGGGCACACTCAGCGTACATCCCTGTGGTTTCTAACGAGTCCCAAGAGACACCGGTCACCCTGTGTTTCCTTCCCCGAGTCAACGTATCGAAGTAGGGAGTCCCGCATCCAGCGAACTGTCTCAAGCAAGGAACGCCGTAGCTGCTCCTCTGGGCCTGGGGCTGCCTGCAGTGCCAAAGAAGGAACAGGACTTGAATTGCAGTAAGAACCCAAGCCGCCATCCTCTAGGAGGCACGGTGCCTTCAGTCAGGAGGTCCTGGATGGAATGCGAAGACGAGGGTTACTCTGAGCGCAGCTCCGATTAGGGCAACGCGTAAGACCTCCGCGCCATGTGGGATGTGCCAGAACGGTGTTCGTGAACGTGTGCGAGTGCTGAGGAAACCAAGCTGCTCCAACAGAGAGGGCAGTGCGTTTCCCTACGCTCGGCGTGCACAGAGGGGCTCTAAAGGGCTACGGGCCTGGATGTTGCTTAGCAGACCCAGGTGTGCCTGGGGTTACTCAGTGTTCCTGCCGGGAACAGGGTGCCCCGGCTAGCCTCCCAGGTGTCCAGAAAGCTGTGCTGCCGTTCAAGGTATGCAGAGCAGAGGCCTCCGCCTCCTGGAAGCTGCAGCACGCCTCCGCTACTGCACGGCAAATCAGGGCCTTACTTCCAGGCCTGGGTTCACGCTGGGTGTGCCGGGAGCCACACAGCATGCTAAGATGCTGACTTCCTCCTCCAGCAGAGTGACTTCAGGTACGAGGGTGGGCCTCGCAGTGTTCCAAGCACAGCGTTCTCTCATGGCAGCTCACACAAGGGCCATGACAGAGTCTTCCTGGGCACTTCGCACTCACCAGCCATGTTGTCCTGAGGGCGTTCGAGGGCTCTGGAGATGTAACGCTACCCAAGGAACGCGCAGTGTGTGGTTGCCCAGCACTCGGCACGCACAGGGGTCCTCCGAGGGAATCAACCAGTGGACCTCGACGTTGCTCAGCCGGCCCACAGGTGTCTGGAGGCACTCAGTGACCTTGGAGGGAAAATGATGCACACCCGTGGGGCCTAGGAGTCCCCGGACGTGTACTTCCTTTAAAGCAAAGCGACTAAGAACTCCTGGAAAGAGCTGCATGCCTCCCTTTCTGCACGGCTACTCAGGGCCTAACCTGGAGGCGAGTTCTCACGTTGAGGTTCCCTTTAGCTCTAGAGCCTGTCATGCGGACCGCCACCGCGGCCACGGAAGCCCCTGGTTTAGAGAGAGCAAACTCATAATTTTCCCCGAAGCATTCTTCCAGGGCTCACTGGCCTGTCGGGAGCCGGGAATGTCAGGGAGCTTCAAGGCAGGCATGAATGCCGCCCTCCAAATGGGAAAGCAGGGCTAGTTCCAGCAGGACCCCGTTTTCATGGGCACACTCAGCGTACATCCCTGTGGTTTCTAACGAGTCCCAAGAGACACCGGTCACCCTGTGTTTCCTTCCCCGAGTCAACGTATCGAAGTAGGGAGTCCCGCATCCAGCGAACTGTCTCAAGCAAGGAACGCCGTAGCTGCTCCTCTGGGCCTGGGGCTGCCTGCAGTGCCAAAGAAGGAACAGGACTTGAATTGCAGTAAGAACCCAAGCCGCCGTCCTCTAGGAGGCACGGTGCCTTCAGTCAGGAGGTCCTGGATGGAATGCGAAGACGAGGGTTACTCTGAGCGCAGCTCCGATTAGGGCAACGCGTAAGACCTCCGCGCCATGTGGGATGTGCCAGAACGGTGTTCGTGAACGTGTGCGAGTGCTGAGGAAACCAAGCTGCTCCAAAAGAGAGGGCAGTGCGTTTCCCTACGCTCGGCGTGCACAGAGGGGCTCTAAAGGGCTACGGGCCTGGATGTTGCTTAGCAGACCCAGGTGCGCCTGGGGTTACTCAGTGTTCCTGCCGGGAACAGGGTGCCCCGGCTAGCCTCCCAGGTGTCCAGAAAGCTGTGCTGCCGTTCAAGGTATGCAGAGCAGAGGCCTCCGCCTCCTGGAAGCTGCAGCACGCCTCCGCTACTGCACGGCAAATCAGGGCCTTACTTCCAGGCCTGGGTTCACGCTGGGTGTGCCGGGAGCCACACAGCATGCTAAGATGCTGACTTCCTCCTCCAGCAGAGTGACTTCAGGTACGAGGGTGGGCCTCGCAGTGTTCCAAGCACAGCGTTCTCTCATGGCAGCTCACACAAGGGCCATGACAGAGTCTTCCTGGGCACTTCGCACTCACCAGCCATGTTGTCCTGAGGGCGTTCGAGGGCTCTGGAGATGTAACGCTACCCAAGGAACGCGCAGTGTGTGGTTGCCCAGCACTCGGCACGCACAGGGGTCCTCCGAGGGAATCAACCAGTGGACCTCGACGTTGCTCAGCCGGCCCACAGGTGTCTGGAGGCACTCAGTGACCTTGGAGGGAAAATGATGCACACCCGTGGGGCCTAGGAGTCCCCGGACGTGTACTTCCTTTAAAGCAAAGCGACTAAGAACTCCTGGAAAGAGCTGCATGCCTCCCTTTCTGCACGGCTACTCAGGGCCTAACCTGGAGGCGAGTTCTCACGTTGAGGTTCCCTTTAGCTCTAGAGCCTGTCATGCGGACCGCCACCGCGGCCACGGAAGCCCCTGGTTTAGAGAGAGCAAACTCATAATTTTCCCCGAAGCATTCTTCCAGGGCTCACTGGCCTGTCGGGAGCCGGGAATGTCAGGGAGCTTCAAGGCAGGCATGAATGCCGCCCTCCAAATGGGAAAGCAGGGCTAGTTCCAGCAGGACCCCGTTTTCATGGGCACACTCAGCGTACATCCCTGTGGTTTCTAACGAGTCCCAAGAGACACCGGTCACCCTGTGTTTCCTTCCCCGAGTCAACGTATCGAAGTAGGGAGTCCCGCATCCAGCGAACTGTCTCAAGCAAGGAACGCCGTAGCTGCTCCTCTGGGCCTGGGGCTGCCTGCAGTGCCAAAGAAGGAACAGGACTTGAATTGCAGTAAGAACCCAAGCCGCCGTCCTCTAGGAGGCACGGTGCCTTCAGTCAGGAGGTCCTGGATGGAATGCGAAGACGAGGGTTACTCTGAGCGCAGCTCCGATTAGGGCAACGCGTAAGACCTCCGCGCCATGTGGGATGTGCCAGAACGGTGTTCGTGAACGTGTGCGAGTGCTGAGGAAACCAAGCTGCTCCAAAAGAGAGGGCAGTGCGTTTCCCTACGCTCGGCGTGCACAGAGGGGCTCTAAAGGGCTACGGGCCTGGATGTTGCTTAGCAGACCCAGGTGCGCCTGGGGTTACTCAGTGTTCCTGCCGGGAACAGGGTGCCCCGGCTAGCCTCCCAGGTGTCCAGAAAGCTGTGCTGCCGTTCAAGGTATGCAGAGCAGAGGCCTCCGCCTCCTGGAAGCTGCAGCACGCCTCCGCTACTGCACGGCAAATCAGGGCCTTACTTCCAGGCCTGGGTTCACGCTGGGTGTGCCGGGAGCCACACAGCATGCTAAGATGCTGACTTCCTCCTCCAGCAGAGTGACTTCAGGTACGAGGGTGGGCCTCGCAGTGTTCCAAGCACAGCGTTCTCTCATGGCAGCTCACACAAGGGCCATGACAGAGTCTTCCTGGGCACTTCGCACTCACCAGCCATGTTGTCCTGAGGGCGTTCGAGGGCTCTGGAGATGTAACGCTACCCAAGGAACGCGCAGTGTGTGGTTGCCCAGCACTCGGCACGCACAGGGGTCCTCCGAGGGAATCAACCAGTGGACCTCGACGTTGCTCAGCCGGCCCACAGGTGTCTGGAGGCACTCAGTGACCTTGGAGGGAAAATGATGCACACCCGTGGGGCCTAGGAGTCCCCGGACGTGTACTTCCTTTAAAGCAAAGCGACTAAGAACTCCTGGAAAGAGCTGCATGCCTCCCTTTCTGCACGGCTACTCAGGGCCTAACCTGGAGGCGAGTTCTCACGTTGAGGTTCCCTTTAGCTCTAGAGCCTGTCATGCGGACCGCCACCGCGGCCACGGAAGCCCCTGGTTTAGAGAGAGCAAACTCATAATTTTCCCCGAAGCATTCTTCCAGGGCTCACTGGCCTGTCGGGAGCCGGGAATGTCAGGGAGCTTCAAGGCAGGCATGAATGCCGCCCTCCAAATGGGAAAGCAGGGCTAGTTCCAGCAGGACCCCGTTTTCATGGGCACACTCAGCGTACATCCCTGTGGTTTCTAACGAGTCCCAAGAGACACCGGTCACCCTGTGTTTCCTTCCCCGAGTCAACGTATCGAAGTAGGGAGTCCCGCATCCAGCGAACTGTCTCAAGCAAGGAACGCCGTAGCTGCTCCTCTGGGCCTGGGGCTGCCTGCAGTGCCAAAGAAGGAACAGGACTTGAATTGCAGTAAGAACCCAAGCCGCCGTCCTCTAGGAGGCACGGTGCCTTCAGTCAGGAGGTCCTGGATGGAATGCGAAGACGAGGGTTACTCTGAGCGCAGCTCCGATTAGGGCAACGCGTAAGACCTCCGCGCCATGTGGGATGTGCCAGAACGGTGTTCGTGAACGTGTGCGAGTGCTGAGGAAACCAAGCTGCTCCAAAAGAGAGGGCAGTGCGTTTCCCTACGCTCGGCGTGCACAGAGGGGCTCTAAAGGGCTACGGGCCTGGATGTTGCTTAGCAGACCCAGGTGCGCCTGGGGTTACTCAGTGTTCCTGCCGGGAACAGGGTGCCCCGGCTAGCCTCCCAGGTGTCCAGAAAGCTGTGCTGCCGTTCAAGGTATGCAGAGCAGAGGCCTCCGCCTCCTGGAAGCTGCAGCACGCCTCCGCTACTGCACGGCAAATCAGGGCCTTACTTCCAGGCCTGGGTTCACGCTGGGTGTGCCGGGAGCCACACAGCATGCTAAGATGCTGACTTCCTCCTCCAGCAGAGTGACTTCAGGTACGAGGGTGGGCCTCGCAGTGTTCCAAGCACAGCGTTCTCTCATGGCAGCTCACACAAGGGCCATGACAGAGTCTTCCTGGGCACTTCGCACTCACCAGCCATGTTGTCCTGAGGGCGTTCGAGGGCTCTGGAGATGTAACGCTACCCAAGGAACGCGCAGTGTGTGGTTGCCCAGCACTCGGCACGCACAGGGGTCCTCCGAGGGAATCAACCAGTGGACCTCGACGTTGCTCAGCCGGCCCACAGGTGTCTGGAGGCACTCAGTGACCTTGGAGGGAAAATGATGCACACCCGTGGGGCCTAGGAGTCCCCGGACGTGTACTTCCTTTAAAGCAAAGCGACTAAGAACTCCTGGAAAGAGCTGCATGCCTCCCTTTCTGCACGGCTACTCAGGGCCTAACCTGGAGGCGAGTTCTCACGTTGAGGTTCCCTTTAGCTCTAGAGCCTGTCATGCGGACCGCCACCGCGGCCACGGAAGCCCCTGGTTTAGAGAGAGCAAACTCATAATTTTCCCCGAAGCATTCTTCCAGGGCTCACTGGCCTGTCGGGAGCCGGGAATGTCAGGGAGCTTCAAGGCAGGCATGAATGCCGCCCTCCAAATGGGAAAGCAGGGCTAGTTCCAGCAGGACCCCGTTTTCATGGGCACACTCAGCGTACATCCCTGTGGTTTCTAACGAGTCCCAAGAGACACCGGTCACCCTGTGTTTCCTTCCCCGAGTCAACGTATCGAAGTAGGGAGTCCCGCATCCAGCGAACTGTCTCAAGCAAGGAACGCCGTAGCTGCTCCTCTGGGCCTGGGGCTGCCTGCAGTGCCAAAGAAGGAACAGGACTTGAATTGCAGTAAGAACCCAAGCCGCCGTCCTCTAGGAGGCACGGTGCCTTCAGTCAGGAGGTCCTGGATGGAATGCGAAGACGAGGGTTACTCTGAGCGCAGCTCCGATTAGGGCAACGCGTAAGACCTCCGCGCCATGTGGGATGTGCCAGAACGGTGTTCGTGAACGTGTGCGAGTGCTGAGGAAACCAAGCTGCTCCAAAAGAGAGGGCAGTGCGTTTCCCTACGCTCGGCGTGCACAGAGGGGCTCTAAAGGGCTACGGGCCTGGATGTTGCTTAGCAGACCCAGGTGCGCCTGGGGTTACTCAGTGTTCCTGCCGGGAACAGGGTGCCCCGGCTAGCCTCCCAGGTGTCCAGAAAGCTGTGCTGCCGTTCAAGGTATGCAGAGCAGAGGCCTCCGCCTCCTGGAAGCTGCAGCACGCCTCCGCTACTGCACGGCAAATCAGGGCCTTACTTCCAGGCCTGGGTTCACGCTGGGTGTGCCGGGAGCCACACAGCATGCTAAGATGCTGACTTCCTCCTCCAGCAGAGTGACTTCAGGTACGAGGGTGGGCCTCGCAGTGTTCCAAGCACAGCGTTCTCTCATGGCAGCTCACACAAGGGCCATGACAGAGTCTTCCTGGGCACTTCGCACTCACCAGCCATGTTGTCCTGAGGGCGTTCGAGGGCTCTGGAGATGTAACGCTACCCAAGGAACGCGCAGTGTGTGGTTGCCCAGCACTCGGCACGCACAGGGGTCCTCCGAGGGAATCAACCAGTGGACCTCGACGTTGCTCAGCCGGCCCACAGGTGTCTGGAGGCACTCAGTGACCTTGGAGGGAAAATGATGCACACCCGTGGGGCCTAGGAGTCCCCGGACGTGTACTTCCTTTAAAGCAAAGCGACTAAGAACTCCTGGAAAGAGCTGCATGCCTCCCTTTCTGCACGGCTACTCAGGGCCTAACCTGGAGGCGAGTTCTCACGTTGAGGTTCCCTTTAGCTCTAGAGCCTGTCATGCGGACCGCCACCGCGGCCACGGAAGCCCCTGGTTTAGAGAGAGCAAACTCATAATTTTCCCCGAAGCATTCTTCCAGGGCTCACTGGCCTGTCGGGAGCCGGGAATGTCAGGGAGCTTCAAGGCAGGCATGAATGCCGCCCTCCAAATGGGAAAGCAGGGCTAGTTCCAGCAGGACCCCGTTTTCATGGGCACACTCAGCGTACATCCCTGTGGTTTCTAACGAGTCCCAAGAGACACCGGTCACCCTGTGTTTCCTTCCCCGAGTCAACGTATCGAAGTAGGGAGTCCCGCATCCAGCGAACTGTCTCAAGCAAGGAACGCCGTAGCTGCTCCTCTGGGCCTGGGGCTGCCTGCAGTGCCAAAGAAGGAACAGGACTTGAATTGCAGTAAGAACCCAAGCCGCCGTCCTCTAGGAGGCACGGTGCCTTCAGTCAGGAGGTCCTGGATGGAATGCGAAGACGAGGGTTACTCTGAGCGCAGCTCCGATTAGGGCAACGCGTAAGACCTCCGCGCCATGTGGGATGTGCCAGAACGGTGTTCGTGAACGTGTGCGAGTGCTGAGGAAACCAAGCTGCTCCAAAAGAGAGGGCAGTGCGTTTCCCTACGCTCGGCGTGCACAGAGGGGCTCTAAAGGGCTACGGGCCTGGATGTTGCTTAGCAGACCCAGGTGCGCCTGGGGTTACTCAGTGTTCCTGCCGGGAACAGGGTGCCCCGGCTAGCCTCCCAGGTGTCCAGAAAGCTGTGCTGCCGTTCAAGGTATGCAGAGCAGAGGCCTCCGCCTCCTGGAAGCTGCAGCACGCCTCCGCTACTGCACGGCAAATCAGGGCCTTACTTCCAGGCCTGGGTTCACGCTGGGTGTGCCGGGAGCCACACAGCATGCTAACATGCTGACTTCCTCCTCCAGCAGAGTGACTTCAGGTACGAGGGTGGGCCTCGCAGTGTTCCAAGCACAGCGTTCTCTCATGGCAGCTCACACAAGGGCCATGACAGAGTCTTCCTGGGCACTTCGCACTCACCAGCCATGTTGTCCTGAGGGCGTTCGAGGGCTCTGGAGATGTAACGCTACCCAAGGAACGCGCAGTGTGTGGTTGCCCAGCACTCGGCACGCACAGGGGTCCTCCGAGGGAATCAACCAGTGGACCTCGACGTTGCTCAGCCGGCCCACAGGTGTCTGGAGGCACTCAGTGACCTTGGAGGGAAAATGATGCACACCCGTGGGGCCTAGGAGTCCCCGGACGTGTACTTCCTTTAAAGCAAAGCGACTAAGAACTCCTGGAAAGAGCTGCATGCCTCCCTTTCTGCACGGCTACTCAGGGCCTAACCTGGAGGCGAGTTCTCACGTTGAGGTTCCCTTTAGCTCTAGAGCCTGTCATGCGGACCGCCACCGCGGCCACGGAAGCCCCTGGTTTAGAGAGAGCAAACTCATAATTTTCCCCGAAGCATTCTTCCAGGGCTCACTGGCCTGTCGGGAGCCGGGAATGTCAGGGAGCTTCAAGGCAGGCATGAATGCCGCCCTCCAAATGGGAAAGCAGGGCTAGTTCCAGCAGGACCCCGTTTTCATGGGCACACTCAGCGTACATCCCTGTGGTTTCTAACGAGTCCCAAGAGACACCGGTCACCCTGTGTTTCCTTCCCCGAGTCAACGTATCGAAGTAGGGAGTCCCGCATCCAGCGAACTGTCTCAAGCAAGGAACGCCGTAGCTGCTCCTCTGGGCCTGGGGCTGCCTGCAGTGCCAAAGAAGGAACAGGACTTGAATTGCAGTAAGAACCCAAGCCGCCGTCCTCTAGGAGGCACGGTGCCTTCAGTCAGGAGGTCCTGGATGGAATGCGAAGACGAGGGTTACTCTGAGCGCAGCTCCGATTAGGGCAACGCGTAAGACCTCCGCGCCATGTGGGATGTGCCAGAACGGTGTTCGTGAACGTGTGCGAGTGCTGAGGAAACCAAGCTGCTCCAAAAGAGAGGGCAGTGCGTTTCCCTACGCTCGGCGTGCACAGAGGGGCTCTAAAGGGCTACGGGCCTGGATGTTGCTTAGCAGACCCAGGTGCGCCTGGGGTTACTCAGTGTTCCTGCCGGGAACAGGGTGCCCCGGCTAGCCTCCCAGGTGTCCAGAAAGCTGTGCTGCCGTTCAAGGTATGCAGAGCAGAGGCCTCCGCCTCCTGGAAGCTGCAGCACGCCTCCGCTACTGCACGGCAAATCAGGGCCTTACTTCCAGGCCTGGGTTCACGCTGGGTGTGCCGGGAGCCACACAGCATGCTAACATGCTGACTTCCTCCTCCAGCAGAGTGACTTCAGGTACGAGGGTGGGCCTCGCAGTGTTCCAAGCACAGCGTTCTCTCATGGCAGCTCACACAAGGGCCATGACAGAGTCTTCCTGGGCACTTCGCACTCACCAGCCATGTTGTCCTGAGGGCGTTCGAGGGCTCTGGAGATGTAACGCTACCCAAGGAACGCGCAGTGTGTGGTTGCCCAGCACTCGGCACGCACAGGGGTCCTCCGAGGGAATCAACCAGTGGACCTCGACGTTGCTCAGCCGGCCCACAGGTGTCTGGAGGCACTCAGTGACCTTGGAGGGAAAATGATGCACACCCGTGGGGCCTAGGAGTCCCCGGACGTGTACTTCCTTTAAAGCAAAGCGACTAAGAACTCCTGGAAAGAGCTGCATGCCTCCCTTTCTGCACGGCTACTCAGGGCCTAACCTGGAGGCGAGTTCTCACGTTGAGGTTCCCTTTAGCTCTAGAGCCTGTCATGCGGACCGCCACCGCGGCCACGGAAGCCCCTGGTTTAGAGAGAGCAAACTCATAATTTTCCCCGAAGCATTCTTCCAGGGCTCACTGGCCTGTCGGGAGCCGGGAATGTCAGGGAGCTTCAAGGCAGGCATGAATGCCGCCCTCCAAATGGGAAAGCAGGGCTAGTTCCAGCAGGACCCCGTTTTCATGGGCACACTCAGCGTACATCCCTGTGGTTTCTAACGAGTCCCAAGAGACACCGGTCACCCTGTGTTTCCTTCCCCGAGTCAACGTATCGAAGTAGGGAGTCCCGCATCCAGCGAACTGTCTCAAGCAAGGAACGCCGTAGCTGCTCCTCTGGGCCTGGGGCTGCCTGCAGTGCCAAAGAAGGAACAGGACTTGAATTGCAGTAAGAACCCAAGCCGCCGTCCTCTAGGAGGCACGGTGCCTTCAGTCAGGAGGTCCTGGATGGAATGCGAAGACGAGGGTTACTCTGAGCGCAGCTCCGATTAGGGCAACGCGTAAGACCTCCGCGCCATGTGGGATGTGCCAGAACGGTGTTCGTGAACGTGTGCGAGTGCTGAGGAAACCAAGCTGCTCCAAAAGAGAGGGCAGTGCGTTTCCCTACGCTCGGCGTGCACAGAGGGGCTCTAAAGGGCTACGGGCCTGGATGTTGCTTAGCAGACCCAGGTGCGCCTGGGGTTACTCAGTGTTCCTGCCGGGAACAGGGTGCCCCGGCTAGCCTCCCAGGTGTCCAGAAAGCTGTGCTGCCGTTCAAGGTATGCAGAGCAGAGGCCTCCGCCTCCTGGAAGCTGCAGCACGCCTCCGCTACTGCACGGCAAATCAGGGCCTTACTTCCAGGCCTGGGTTCACGCTGGGTGTGCCGGGAGCCACACAGCATGCTAAGATGCTGACTTCCTCCTCCAGCAGAGTGACTTCAGGTACGAGGGTGGGCCTCGCAGTGTTCCAAGCACAGCGTTCTCTCATGGCAGCTCACACAAGGGCCATGACAGAGTCTTCCTGGGCACTTCGCACTCACCAGCCATGTTGTCCTGAGGGCGTTCGAGGGCTCTGGAGATGTAACGCTACCCAAGGAACGCGCAGTGTGTGGTTGCCCAGCACTCGGCACGCACAGGGGTCCTCCGAGGGAATCAACCAGTGGACCTCGACGTTGCTCAGCCGGCCCACAGGTGTCTGGAGGCACTCAGTGACCTTGGAGGGAAAATGATGCACACCCGTGGGGCCTAGGAGTCCCCGGACGTGTACTTCCTTTAAAGCAAAGCGACTAAGAACTCCTGGAAAGAGCTGCATGCCTCCCTTTCTGCACGGCTACTCAGGGCCTAACCTGGAGGCGAGTTCTCACGTTGAGGTTCCCTTTAGCTCTAGAGCCTGTCATGCGGACCGCCACCGCGGCCACGGAAGCCCCTGGTTTAGAGAGAGCAAACTCATAATTTTCCCCGAAGCATTCTTCCAGGGCTCACTGGCCTGTCGGGAGCCGGGAATGTCAGGGAGCTTCAAGGCAGGCATGAATGCCGCCCTCCAAATGGGAAAGCAGGGCTACTTCCAGCAGGACCCCGTTTTCATGGGCACACTCAGCGTACATCCCTGTGGTTTCTAACGAGTCCCAAGAGACACCGGTCACCCTGTGTTTCCTTCCCCGAGTCAACGTATCGAAGTAGGGAGTCCCGCATCCAGCGAACTGTCTCAAGCAAGGAACGCCGTAGCTGCTCCTCTGGGCCTGGGGCTGCCTGCAGTGCCAAAGAAGGAACAGGACTTGAATTGCAGTAAGAACCCAAGCCGCCGTCCTCTAGGAGGCACGGTGCCTTCAGTCAGGAGGTCCTGGATGGAATGCGAAGACGAGGGTTACTCTGAGCGCAGCTCCGATTAGGGCAACGCGTAAGACCTCCGCGCCATGTGGGATGTGCCAGAACGGTGTTCGTGAACGTGTGCGAGTGCTGAGGAAACCAAGCTGCTCCAAAAGAGAGGGCAGTGCGTTTCCCTACGCTCGGCGTGCACAGAGGGGCTCTAAAGGGCTACGGGCCTGGATGTTGCTTAGCAGACCCAGGTGCGCCTGGGGTTACTCAGTGTTCCTGCCGGGAACAGGGTGCCCCGGCTAGCCTCCCAGGTGTCCAGAAAGCTGTGCTGCCGTTCAAGGTATGCAGAGCAGAGGCCTCCGCCTCCTGGAAGCTGCAGCACGCCTCCGCTACTGCACGGCAAATCAGGGCCTTACTTCCAGGCCTGGGTTCACGCTGGGTGTGCCGGGAGCCACACAGCATGCTAAGATGCTGACTTCCTCCTCCAGCAGAGTGACTTCAGGTACGAGGGTGGGCCTCGCAGTGTTCCAAGCACAGCGTTCTCTCATGGCAGCTCACACAAGGGCCATGACAGAGTCTTCCTGGGCACTTCGCACTCACCAGCCATGTTGTCCTGAGGGCGTTCGAGGGCTCTGGAGATGTAACGCTACCCAAGGAACGCGCAGTGTGTGGTTGCCCAGCACTCGGCACGCACAGGGGTCCTCCGAGGGAATCAACCAGTGGACCTCGACGTTGCTCAGCCGGCCCACAGGTGTCTGGAGGCACTCAGTGACCTTGGAGGGAAAATGATGCACACCCGTGGGGCCTAGGAGTCCCCGGACGTGTACTTCCTTTAAAGCAAAGCGACTAAGAACTCCTGGAAAGAGCTGCATGCCTCCCTTTCTGCACGGCTACTCAGGGCCTAACCTGGAGGCGAGTTCTCACGTTGAGGTTCCCTTTAGCTCTAGAGCCTGTCATGCGGACCGCCACCGCGGCCACGGAAGCCCCTGGTTTAGAGAGAGCAAACTCATAATTTTCCCCGAAGCATTCTTCCAGGGCTCACTGGCCTGTCGGGAGCCGGGAATGTCAGGGAGCTTCAAGGCAGGCATGAATGCCGCCCTCCAAATGGGAAAGCAGGGCTAGTTCCAGCAGGACCCCGTTTTCATGGGCACACTCAGCGTACATCCCTGTGGTTTCTAACGAGTCCCAAGAGACACCGGTCACCCTGTGTTTCCTTCCCCGAGTCAACGTATCGAAGTAGGGAGTCCCGCATCCAGCGAACTGTCTCAAGCAAGGAACGCCGTAGCTGCTCCTCTGGGCCTGGGGCTGCCTGCAGTGCCAAAGAAGGAACAGGACTTGAATTGCAGTAAGAACCCAAGCCGCCGTCCTCTAGGAGGCACGGTGCCTTCAGTCAGGAGGTCCTGGATGGAATGCGAAGACGAGGGTTACTCTGAGCGCAGCTCCGATTAGGGCAACGCGTAAGACCTCCGCGCCATGTGGGATGTGCCAGAACGGTGTTCGTGAACGTGTGCGAGTGCTGAGGAAACCAAGCTGCTCCAAAAGAGAGGGCAGTGCGTTTCCCTACGCTCGGCGTGCACAGAGGGGCTCTAAAGGGCTACGGGCCTGGATGTTGCTTAGCAGACCCAGGTGCGCCTGGGGTTACTCAGTGTTCCTGCCGGGAACAGGGTGCCCCGGCTAGCCTCCCAGGTGTCCAGAAAGCTGTGCTGCCGTTCAAGGTATGCAGAGCAGAGGCCTCCGCCTCCTGGAAGCTGCAGCACGCCTCCGCTACTGCACGGCAAATCAGGGCCTTACTTCCAGGCCTGGGTTCACGCTGGGTGTGCCGGGAGCCACACAGCATGCTAAGATGCTGACTTCCTCCTCCAGCAGAGTGACTTCAGGTACGAGGGTGGGCCTCGCAGTGTTCCAAGCACAGCGTTCTCTCATGGCAGCTCACACAAGGGCCATGACAGAGTCTTCCTGGGCACTTCGCACTCACCAGCCATGTTGTCCTGAGGGCGTTCGAGGGCTCTGGAGATGTAACGCTACCCAAGGAACGCGCAGTGTGTGGTTGCCCAGCACTCGGCACGCACAGGGGTCCTCCGAGGGAATCAACCAGTGGACCTCGACGTTGCTCAGCCGGCCCACAGGTGTCTGGAGGCACTCAGTGACCTTGGAGGGAAAATGATGCACACCCGTGGGGCCTAGGAGTCCCCGGACGTGTACTTCCTTTAAAGCAAAGCGACTAAGAACTCCTGGAAAGAGCTGCATGCCTCCCTTTCTGCACGGCTACTCAGGGCCTAACCTGGAGGCGAGTTCTCACGTTGAGGTTCCCTTTAGCTCTAGAGCCTGTCATGCGGACCGCCACCGCGGCCACGGAAGCCCCTGGTTTAGAGAGAGCAAACTCATAATTTTCCCCGAAGCATTCTTCCAGGGCTCACTGGCCTGTCGGGAGCCGGGAATGTCAGGGAGCTTCAAGGCAGGCATGAATGCCGCCCTCCAAATGGGAAAGCAGGGCTACTTCCAGCAGGACCCCGTTTTCATGGGCACACTCAGCGTACATCCCTGTGGTTTCTAACGAGTCCCAAGAGACACCGGTCACCCTGTGTTTCCTTCCCCGAGTCAACGTATCGAAGTAGGGAGTCCCGCATCCAGCGAACTGTCTCAAGCAAGGAACGCCGTAGCTGCTCCTCTGGGCCTGGGGCTGCCTGCAGTGCCAAAGAAGGAACAGGACTTGAATTGCAGTAAGAACCCAAGCCGCCGTCCTCTAGGAGGCACGGTGCCTTCAGTCAGGAGGTCCTGGATGGAATGCGAAGACGAGGGTTACTCTGAGCGCAGCTCCGATTAGGGCAACGCGTAAGACCTCCGCGCCATGTGGGATGTGCCAGAACGGTGTTCGTGAACGTGTGCGAGTGCTGAGGAAACCAAGCTGCTCCAAAAGAGAGGCCAGTGCGTTTCCCTACGCTCGGCGTGCACAGAGGGGCTCTAAAGGGCTACGGGCCTGGATGTTGCTTAGCAGACCCAGGTGCGCCTGGGGTTACTCAGTGTTCCTGCCGGGAACAGGGTGCCCCGGCTAGCCTCCCAGGTGTCCAGAAAGCTGTGCTGCCGTTCAAGGTATGCAGAGCAGAGGCCTCCGCCTCCTGGAAGCTGCAGCACGCCTCCGCTACTGCACGGCAAATCAGGGCCTTACTTCCAGGCCTGGGTTCACGCTGGGTGTGCCGGGAGCCACACAGCATGCTAAGATGCTGACTTCCTCCTCCAGCAGAGTGACTTCAGGTACGAGGGTGGGCCTCGCAGTGTTCCAAGCACAGCGTTCTCTCATGGCAGCTCACACAAGGGCCATGACAGAGTCTTCCTGGGCACTTCGCACTCACCAGCCATGTTGTCCTGAGGGCGTTCGAGGGCTCTGGAGATGTAACGCTACCCAAGGAACGCGCAGTGTGTGGTTGCCCAGCACTCGGCACGCACAGGGGTCCTCCGAGGGAATCAACCAGTGGACCTCGACGTTGCTCAGCCGGCCCACAGGTGTCTGGAGGCACTCAGTGACCTTGGAGGGAAAATGATGCACACCCGTGGGGCCTAGGAGTCCCCGGACGTGTACTTCCTTTAAAGCAAAGCGACTAAGAACGCCTGGAAAGAGCTGCATGCCTCCCTTTCTGCACGGCTACTCAGGGCCTAACCTGGAGGCGAGTTCTCACGTTGAGGTTCCCTTTAGCTCTAGAGCCTGTCATGCGGACCGCCACCGCGGCCACGGAAGCCCCTGGTTTAGAGAGAGCAAACTCATAATTTTCCCTGAAGCATTCTTCCAGGGCTCACTGGCCTGTCGGGAGCCGGGAATGTCAGGGAGCTTCAAGGCAGGCATGAATGCCGCCCTCCAAATGGGAAAGCAGGGCTAGTTCCAGCAGGACCCCGTTTTCATGGGCACACTCAGCGTACATCCCTGTGGTTTCTAACGAGTCCCAAGAGACACCGGTCACCCTGTGTTTCCTTCCCCGAGTCAACGTATCGAAGTAGGGAGTCCCGCATCCAGCGAACTGTCTCAAGCAAGGAACGCCGTAGCTGCTCCTCTGGGCCTGGGGCTGCCTGCAGTGCCAAAGAAGGAACAGGACTTGAATTGCAGTAAGAACCCAAGCCGCCGTCCTCTAGGAGGCACGGTGCCTTCAGTCAGGAGGTCCTGGATGGAATGCGAAGACGAGGGTTACTCTGAGCGCAGCTCCGATTAGGGCAACGCGTAAGACCTCCGCGCCATGTGGGATGTGCCAGAACGGTGTTCGTGAACGTGTGCGAGTGCTGAGGAAACCAAGCTGCTCCAAAAGAGAGGGCAGTGCGTTTCCCTACGCTCGGCGTGCACAGAGGGGCTCTAAAGGGCTACGGGCCTGGATGTTGCTTAGCAGACCCAGGTGCGCCTGGGGTTACTCAGTGTTCCTGCCGGGAACAGGGTGCCCCGGCTAGCCTCCCAGGTGTCCAGAAAGCTGTGCTGCCGTTCAAGGTATGCAGAGCAGAGGCCTCCGCCTCCTGGAAGCTGCAGCACGCCTCCGCTACTGCACGGCAAATCAGGGCCTTACTTCCAGGCCTGGGTTCACGCTGGGTGTGCCGGGAGCCACACAGCATGCTAAGATGCTGACTTCCTCCTCCAGCAGAGTGACTTCAGGTACGAGGGTGGGCCTCGCAGTGTTCCAAGCACAGCGTTCTCTCATGGCAGCTCACACAAGGGCCATGACAGAGTCTTCCTGGGCACTTCGCACTCACCAGCCATGTTGTCGTGAGGGCGTTCGAGGGCTCTGGAGATGTAACGCTACCCAAGGAACGCGCAGTGTGTGGTTGCCCAGCACTCGGCACGCACAGGGGTCCTCCGAGGGAATCAACCAGTGGACCTCGACGTTGCTCAGCCGGCCCACAGGTGTCTGGAGGCACTCAGTGACCTTGGAGGGAAAATGATGCACACCCGTGGGGCCTAGGAGTCCCCGGACGTGTACTTCCTTTAAAGCAAAGCGACTAAGAACGCCTGGAAAGAGCTGCATGCCTCCCTTTCTGCACGGCTACTCAGGGCCTAACCTGGAGGCGAGTTCTCACGTTGAGGTTCCCTTTAGCTCTAGAGCCTGTCATGCGGACCGCCACCGCGGCCACGGAAGCCCCTGGTTTAGAGAGAGCAAACTCATAATTTTCCCCGAAGCATTCTTCCAGGGCTCACTGGCCTGTCGGGAGCCGGGAATGTCAGGGAGCTTCAAGGCAGGCATGAATGCCGCCCTCCAAATGGGAAAGCAGGGCTAGTTCCAGCAGGACCCCGTTTTCATGGGCACACTCAGCGTACATCCCTGTGGTTTCTAACGAGTCCCAAGAGACACCGGTCACCCTGTGTTTCCTTCCCCGAGTCAACGTATCGAAGTAGGGAGTCCCGCATCCAGCGAACTGTCTCAAGCAAGGAACGCCGTAGCTGCTCCTCTGGGCCTGGGGCTGCCTGCAGTGCCAAAGAAGGAACAGGACTTGAATTGCAGTAAGAACCCAAGCCGCCGTCCTCTAGGAGGCACGGTGCCTTCAGTCAGGAGGTCCTGGATGGAATGCGAAGACGAGGGTTACTCTGAGCGCAGCTCCGATTAGGGCAACGCGTAAGACCTCCGCGCCATGTGGGATGTGCCAGAACGGTGTTCGTGAACGTGTGCGAGTGCTGAGGAAACCAAGCTGCTCCAAAAGAGAGGGCAGTGCGTTTCCCTACGCTCGGCGTGCACAGAGGGGCTCTAAAGGGCTACGGGCCTGGATGTTGCTTAGCAGACCCAGGTGCGCCTGGGGTTACTCAGTGTTCCTGCCGGGAACAGGGTGCCCCGGCTAGCCTCCCAGGTGTCCAGAAAGCTGTGCTGCCGTTCAAGGTATGCAGAGCAGAGGCCTCCGCCTCCTGGAAGCTGCAGCACGCCTCCGCTACTGCACGGCAAATCAGGGCCTTACTTCCAGGCCTGGGTTCACGCTGGGTGTGCCGGGAGCCACACAGCATGCTAAGATGCTGACTTCCTCCTCCAGCAGAGTGACTTCAGGTACGAGGGTGGGCCTCGCAGTGTTCCAAGCACAGCGTTCTCTCATGGCAGCTCACACAAGGGCCATGACAGAGTCTTCCTGGGCACTTCGCACTCACCAGCCATGTTGTCGTGAGGGCGTTCGAGGGCTCTGGAGATGTAACGCTACCCAAGGAACGCGCAGTGTGTGGTTGCCCAGCACTCGGCACGCACAGGGGTCCTCCGAGGGAATCAACCAGTGGACCTCGACGTTGCTCAGCCGGCCCACAGGTGTCTGGAGGCACTCAGTGACCTTGGAGGGAAAATGATGCACACCCGTGGGGCCTAGGAGTCCCCGGACGTGTACTTCCTTTAAAGCAAAGCGACTAAGAACGCCTGGAAAGAGCTGCATGCCTCCCTTTCTGCACGGCTACTCAGGGCCTAACCTGGAGGCGAGTTCTCACGTTGAGGTTCCCTTTAGCTCTAGAGCCTGTCATGCGGACCGCCACCGCGGCCACGGAAGCCCCTGGTTTAGAGAGAGCAAACTCATAATTTTCCCCGAAGCATTCTTCCAGGGCTCACTGGCCTGTCGGGAGCCGGGAATGTCAGGGAGCTTCAAGGCAGGCATGAATGCCGCCCTCCAAATGGGAAAGCAGGGCTAGTTCCAGCAGGACCCCGTTTTCATGGGCACACTCAGCGTACATCCCTGTGGTTTCTAACGAGTCCCAAGAGACACCGGTCACCCTGTGTTTCCTTCCCCAAGTCAACGTATCGAAGTAGGGAGTCCCGCATCCAGCGAACTGTCTCAAGCAAGGAACGCCGTAGCTGCTCCTCTGGGCCTGGGGCTGCCTGCAGTGCCAAAGAAGGAACAGGACTTGAATTGCAGTAAGAACCCAAGCCGCCGTCCTCTAGGAGGCACGGTGCCTTCAGTCAGGAGGTCCTGGATGGAATGCGAAGACGAGGGTTACTCTGAGCGCAGCTCCGATTAGGGCAACGCGTAAGACCTCCGCGCCATGTGGGATGTGCCAGAACGGTGTTCGTGAACGTGTGCGAGTGCTGAGGAAACCAAGCTGCTCCAACAGAGAGGGCAGTGCGTTTCCCTACGCTCGGCGTGCACAGAGGGGCTCTAAAGGGCTACGGGCCTGGATGTTGCTTAGCAGACCCAGGTGCGCCTGGGGTTACTCAGTGTTCCTGCCGGGAACAGGGTGCCCCGGCTAGCCTCCCAGGTGTCCAGAAAGCTGTGCTGCCGTTCAAGGTATGCAGAGCAGAGGCCTCCGCCTCCTGGAAGCTGCAGCACGCCTCCGCTACTGCACGGCAAATCAGGGCCTTACTTCCAGGCCTGGGTTCACGCTGGGTGTGCCGGGAGCCACACAGCATGCTAAGATGCTGACTTCCTCCTCCAGCAGAGTGACTTCAGGTACGAGGGTGGGCCTCGCAGTGTTCCAAGCACAGCGTTCTCTCATGGCAGCTCACACAAGGGCCATGACAGAGTCTTCCTGGGCACTTCGCACTCACCAGCCATGTTGTCCTGAGGGCGTTCGAGGGCTCTGGAGATGTAACGCTACCCAAGGAACGCGCAGTGTGTGGTTGCCCAGCACTCGGCACGCACAGGGGTCCTCCGAGGGAATCAACCAGTGGACCTCGACGTTGCTCAGCCGGCCCACAGGTGTCTGGAGGCACTCAGTGACCTTGGAGGGAAAATGATGCACACCCGTGGGGCCTAGGAGTCCCCGGACGTGTACTTCCTTTAAAGCAAAGCGACTAAGAACGCCTGGAAAGAGCTGCATGCCTCCCTTTCTGCACGGCTACTCAGGGCCTAACCTGGAGGCGAGTTCTCACGTTGAGGTTCCCTTTAGCTCTAGAGCCTGTCATGCGGACCGCCACCGCGGCCACGGAAGCCCCTGGTTTAGAGAGAGCAAACTCATAATTTTCCCCGAAGCATTCTTCCAGGGCTCACTGGCCTGTCGGGAGCCGGGAATGTCAGGGAGCTTCAAGGCAGGCATGAATGCCGCCCTCCAAATGGGAAAGCAGGGCTAGTTCCAGCAGGACCCCGTTTTCATGGGCACACTCAGCGTACATCCCTGTGGTTTCTAACGAGTCCCAAGAGACACCGGTCACCCTGTGTTTCCTTCCCCGAGTCAACGTATCGAAGTAGGGAGTCCCGCATCCAGCGAACTGTCTCAAGCAAGGAACGCCGTAGCTGCTCCTCTGGGCCTGGGGCTGCCTGCAGTGCCAAAGAAGGAACAGGACTTGAATTGCAGTAAGAACCCAAGCCGCCGTCCTCTAGGAGGCACGGTGCCTTCAGTCAGGAGGTCCTGGATGGAATGCGAAGACGAGGGTTACTCTGAGCGCAGCTCCGATTAGGGCAACGCGTAAGACCTCCGCGCCATGTGGGATGTGCCAGAACGGTGTTCGTGAACGTGTGCGAGTGCTGAGGAAACCAAGCTGCTCCAAAAGAGAGGGCAGTGCCTTTCCCTACGCTCGGCGTGCACAGAGGGGCTCTAAAGGGCTACGGGCCTGGATGTTGCTTAGCAGACCCAGGTGCGCCTGGGGTTACTCAGTGTTCCTGCCGGGAACAGGGTGCCCCGGCTAGCCTCCCAGGTGTCCAGAAAGCTGTGCTGCCGGTCAAGGTATGCAGAGCAGAGGCCTCCGCCTCCTGGAAGCTGCAGCACGCCTCCGCTTCTGCACGGCAAATCAGGGCCTTACTTCCAGGCATGGGTTCGCGCTGGGTGTGCCGGGAGCCACACAACATGCTAAGATGCTGACTTCCTCCTCCAGCAGAGTGACTTCAGGTACGAGGGTGGGCCTCGCAGTGTTCCAAGCACAGCGTTCTCTCATGGCAGCTCACACAAGGGCCATGACAGAGTCTTCCTGGGCACTTCGCACTCACCAGCCATGTTGTCCTGAGGGCGTTCGAGGGCTCTGGAGATGTAACGCTACCCAAGGAACGCGCAGTGTGTGGTTGCCCAGCACTCGGCACGCACAGGGGTCCTCCGAGGGAATCAACCAGTGGACCTCGACGTTGCTCAGCCGGCCCACAGGTGTCTGGAGGCACTCAGTGACCTTGGAGGGAAAATGATGCACACCCGTGGGGCCTAGGAGTCCCCGGACGTGTACTTCCTTTAAAGCAAAGCGACTAAGAACTCCTGGAAAGAGCTGCATGCCTCCCTTTCTGCACGGCTACTCAGGGCCTAACCTGGAGGCGAGTTCTCACGTTGAGGTTCCCTTTAGCTCTAGAGCCTGTCATGCGGACCGCCACCGCGGCCACGGAAGCCCCTGGTTTAGAGAGAGCAAACTCATAATTTTCCCCGAAGCATTCTTCCAGGGCTCACTGGCCTGTCGGGAGCCGGGAATGTCAGGGAGCTTCAAGGCAGGCATGAATGCCGCCCTCCAAATGGGAAAGCAGGGCTAGTTCCAGCAGGACCCCGTTTTCATGGGCACACTCAGCGTACATCCCTGTGGTTTCTAACGAGTCCCAAGAGACACCGGTCACCCTGTGTTTCCTTCCCCGAGTCAACGTATCGAAGTAGGGAGTCCCGCATCCAGCGAACTGTCTCAAGCAAGGAACGCCGTAGCTGCTCCTCTGGGCCTGGGGCTGCCTGCAGTGCCAAAGAAGGAACAGGACTTGAATTGCAGTAAGAACCCAAGCCGCCGTCCTCTAGGAGGCACGGTGCCTTCAGTCAGGAGGTCCTGGATGGAATGCGAAGACGAGGGTTACTCTGAGCGCAGCTCCGATTAGGGCAACGCGTAAGACCTCCGCGCCATGTGGGATGTGCCAGAACGGTGTTCGTGAACGTGTGCGAGTGCTGAGGAAACCAAGCTGCTCCAAAAGAGAGGGCAGTGCCTTTCCCTACGCTCGGCGTGCACAGAGGGGCTCTAAAGGGCTACGGGCCTGGATGTTGCTTAGCAGACCCAGGTGCGCCTGGGGTTACTCAGTGTTCCTGCCGGGAACAGGGTGCCCCGGCTAGCCTCCCAGGTGTCCAGAAAGCTGTGCTGCCGGTCAAGGTATGCAGAGCAGAGGCCTCCGCCTCCTGGAAGCTGCAGCACGCCTCCGCTTCTGCACGGCAAATCAGGGCCTTACTTCCAGGCATGGGTTCGCGCTGGGTGTGCCGGGAGCCACACAACATGCTAAGATGCTGACTTCCTCCTCCAGCAGAGTGACTTCAGGTACGAGGGTGGGCCTCGCAGTGTTCCAAGCACAGCGTTCTCTCATGGCAGCTCACACAAGGGCCATGACAGAGTCTTCCTGGGCACTTCGCACTCACCAGCCATGTTGTCCTGAGGGCGTTCGAGGGCTCTGGAGATGTAACGCTACCCAAGGAACGCGCAGTGTGTGGTTGCCCAGCACTCGGCACGCACAGGGGTCCTCCGAGGGAATCAACCAGTGGACCTCGACGTTGCTCAGCCGGCCCACAGGTGTCTGGAGGCACTCAGTGACCTTGGAGGGAAAATGATGCACACCCGTGGGGCCTAGGAGTCCCCGGACGTGTACTTCCTTTAAAGCAAAGCGACTAAGAACTCCTGGAAAGAGCTGCATGCCTCCCTTTCTGCACGGCTACTCAGGGCCTAACCTGGAGGCGAGTTCTCACGTTGAGGTTCCCTTTAGCTCTAGAGCCTGTCATGCGGACCGCCACCGCGGCCACGGAAGCCCCTGGTTTAGAGAGAGCAAACTCATAATTTTCCCCGAAGCATTCTTCCAGGGCTCACTGGCCTGTCGGGAGCCGGGAATGTCAGGGAGCTTCAAGGCAGGCATGAATGCCGCCCTCCAAATGGGAAAGCAGGGCTAGTTCCAGCAGGACCCCGTTTTCATGGGCACACTCAGCGTACATCCCTGTGGTTTCTAACGAGTCCCAAGAGACACCGGTCACCCTGTGTTTCCTTCCCCGAGTCAACGTATCGAAGTAGGGAGTCCCGCATCCAGCGAACTGTCTCAAGCAAGGAACGCCGTAGCTGCTCCTCTGGGCCTGGGGCTGCCTGCAGTGCCAAAGAAGGAACAGGACTTGAATTGCAGTAAGAACCCAAGCCGCCGTCCTCTAGGAGGCACGGTGCCTTCAGTCAGGAGGTCCTGGATGGAATGCGAAGACGAGGGTTACTCTGAGCGCAGCTCCGATTAGGGCAACGCGTAAGACCTCCGCGCCATGTGGGATGTGCCAGAACGGTGTTCGTGAACGTGTGCGAGTGCTGAGGAAACCAAGCTGCTCCAACAGAGAGGGCAGTGCGTTTCCCTACGCTCGGCGTGCACAGAGGGGCTCTAAAGGGCTACGGGCCTGGATGTTGCTTAGCAGACCCAGGTGCGCCTGGGGTTACTCAGTGTTCCTGCCGGGAACAGGGTGCCCCGGCTAGCCTCCCAGGTGTCCAGAAAGCTGTGCTGCCGTTCAAGGTATGCAGAGCAGAGGCCTCCGCCTCCTGGAAGCTGCAGCACGCCTCCGCTACTGCACGGCAAATCAGGGCCTTACTTCCAGGCCTGGGTTCACGCTGGGTGTGCCGGGAGCCACACAACATGCTAAGATGCTGACTTCCTCCTCCAGCAGAGTGACTTCAGGTACGAGGGTGGGCCTCGCAGTGTTCCAAGCACAGCGTTCTCTCATGGCAGCTCACACAAGGGCCATGACAGAGTCTTCCTGGGCACTTCGCACTCACCAGCCATGTTGTCCTGAGGGCGTTCGAGGGCTCTGGAGATGTAACGCTACCCAAGGAACGCGCAGTGTGTGGTTGCCCAGCACTCGGCACGCACAGGGGTCCTCCGAGGGAATCAACCAGTGGACCTCGACGTTGCTCAGCCGGCCCACAGGTGTCTGGAGGCACTCAGTGACCTTGGAGGGAAAATGATGCACACCCGTGGGGCCTAGGAGTCCCCGGACGTGTACTTCCTTTAAAGCAAAGCGACTAAGAACTCCTGGAAAGAGCTGCATGCCTCCCTTTCTGCACGGCTACTCAGGGCCTAACCTGGAGGCGAGTTCTCACGTTGAGGTTCCCTTTAGCTCTAGAGCCTGTCATGCGGACCGCCACCGCGGCCACGGAAGCCCCTGGTTTAGAGAGAGCAAACTCATAATTTTCCCCGAAGCATTCTTCCAGGGCTCACTGGCCTGTCGGGAGCCGGGAATGTCAGGGAGCTTCAAGGCAGGCATGAATGCCGCCCTCCAAATGGGAAAGCAGGGCTAGTTCCAGCAGGACCCCGTTTTCATGGGCACACTCAGCGTACATCCCTGTGGTTTCTAACGAGTCCCAAGAGACACCGGTCACCCTGTGTTTCCTTCCCCGAGTCAACGTATCGAAGTAGGGAGTCCCGCATCCAGCGAACTGTCTCAAGCAAGGAACGCCGTAGCTGCTCCTCTGGGCCTGGGGCTGCCTGCAGTGCCAAAGAAGGAACAGGACTTGAATTGCAGTAAGAACCCAAGCCGCCGTCCTCTAGGAGGCACGGTGCCTTCAGTCAGGAGGTCCTGGATGGAATGCGAAGACGAGGGTTACTCTGAGCGCAGCTCCGATTAGGGCAACGCGTAAGACCTCCGCGCCATGTGGGATGTGCCAGAACGGTGTTCGTGAACGTGTGCGAGTGCTGAGGAAACCAAGCTGCTCCAACAGAGAGGGCAGTGCGTTTCCCTACGCTCGGCGTGCACAGAGGGGCTCTAAAGGGCTACGGGCCTGGATGTTGCTTAGCAGACCCAGGTGCGCCTGGGGTTACTCAGTGTTCCTGCCGGGAACAGGGTGCCCCGGCTAGCCTCCCAGGTGTCCAGAAAGCTGTGCTGCCGTTCAAGGTATGCAGAGCAGAGGCCTCCGCCTCCTGGAAGCTGCAGCACGCCTCCGCTACTGCACGGCAAATCAGGGCCTTACTTCCAGGCCTGGGTTCACGCTGGGTGTGCCGGGAGCCACACAACATGCTAAGATGCTGACTTCCTCCTCCAGCAGAGTGACTTCAGGTACGAGGGTGGGCCTCGCAGTGTTCCAAGCACAGCGTTCTCTCATGGCAGCTCACACAAGGGCCATGACAGAGTCTTCCTGGGCACTTCGCACTCACCAGCCATGTTGTCCTGAGGGCGTTCGAGGGCTCTGGAGATGTAACGCTACCCAAGGAACGCGCAGTGTGTGGTTGCCCAGCACTCGGCACGCACAGGGGTCCTCCGAGGGAATCAACCAGTGGACCTCGACGTTGCTCAGCCGGCCCACAGGTGTCTGGAGGCACTCAGTGACCTTGGAGGGAAAATGATGCACACCCGTGGGGCCTAGGAGTCCCCGGACGTGTACTTCCTTTAAAGCAAAGCGACTAAGAACGCCTGGAAAGAGCTGCATGCCTCCCTTTCTGCACGGCTACTCAGGGCCTAACCTGGAGGCGAGTTCTCACGTTGAGGTTCCCTTTAGCTCTAGAGCCTGTCATGCGGACCGCCACCGCGGCCACGGAAGCCCCTGGTTTAGAGAGAGCAAACTCATAATTTTCCCCGAAGCATTCTTCCAGGGCTCACTGGCCTGTCGGGAGCCGGGAATGTCAGGGAGCTTCAAGGCAGGCATGAATGCCGCCCTCCAAATGGGAAAGCAGGGCTAGTTCCAGCAGGACCCCGTTTTCATGGGCACACTCAGCGTACATCCCTGTGGTTTCTAACGAGTCCCAAGAGACACCGGTCACCCTGTGTTTCCTTCCCCGAGTCAACGTATCGAAGTAGGGAGTCCCGCATCCAGCGAACTGTCTCAAGCAAGGAACGCCGTAGCTGCTCCTCTGGGCCTGGGGCTGCCTGCAGTGCCAAAGAAGGAACAGGACTTGAATTGCAGTAAGAACCCAAGCCGCCGTCCTCTAGGAGGCACGGTGCCTTCAGTCAGGAGGTCCTGGATGGAATGCGAAGACGAGGGTTACTCTGAGCGCAGCTCCGATTAGGGCAACGCGTAAGACCTCCGCGCCATGTGGGATGTGCCAGAACGGTGTTCGTGAACGTGTGCGAGTGCTGAGGAAACCAAGCTGCTCCAAAAGAGAGGGCAGTGCGTTTCCCTACGCTCGGCGTGCACAGAGGGGCTCTAAAGGGCTACGGGCCTGGATGTTGCTTAGCAGACCCAGGTGCGCCTGGGGTTACTCAGTGTTCCTGCCGGGAACAGGGTGCCCCGGCTAGCCTCCCAGGTGTCCAGAAAGCTGTGCTGCCGTTCAAGGTATGCAGAGCAGAGGCCTCCGCCTCCTGGAAGCTGCAGCACGCCTCCGCTACTGCACGGCAAATCAGGGCCTTACTTCCAGGCCTGGGTTCACGCTGGGTGTGCCGGGAGCCACACAACATGCTAAGATGCTGACTTCCTCCTCCAGCAGAGTGACTTCAGGTACGAGGGTGGGCCTCGCAGTGTTCCAAGCACAGCGTTCTCTCATGGCAGCTCACACAAGGGCCATGACAGAGTCTTCCTGGGCACTTCGCACTCACCAGCCATGTTGTCCTGAGGGCGTTCGAGGGCTCTGGAGATGTAACGCTACCCAAGGAACGCGCAGTGTGTGGTTGCCCAGCACTCGGCACGCACAGGGGTCCTCTGAGGGAATCAACCAGTGGACCTCGACGTTGCTCAGCCGGCCCACAGGTGTCTGGAGGCACTCAGTGACCTTGGAGGGAAAATGATGCACACCCGTGGGGCCTAGGAGTCCCCGGACGTGTACTTCCTTTAAAGCAAAGCGACTAAGAACGCCTGGAAAGAGCTGCATGCCTCCCTTTCTGCACGGCTACTCAGGGCCTAACCTGGAGGCGAGTTCTCACGTTGAGGTTCCCTTTAGCTCTAGAGCCTGTCATGCGGACCGCCACCGCGGCCACGGAAGCCCCTGGTTTAGAGAGAGCAAACTCATAATTTTCCCCGAAGCATTCTTCCAGGGCTCACTGGCCTGTCGGGAGCCGGGAATGTCAGGGAGCTTCAAGGCAGGCATGAATGCCGCCCTCCAAATGGGAAAGCAGGGCTAGTTCCAGCAGGACCCCGTTTTCATGGGCACACTCAGCGTACATCCCTGTGGTTTCTAACGAGTCCCAAGAGACACCGGTCACCCTGTGTTTCCTTCCCTGAGTCAACGTATCGAAGTAGGGAGTCCCGCATCCAGAGAACTGTCTCAAGCAAGGAACGCCGTAGCTGCTCCTCTGGGCCTGGGGCTGCCTGCAGTGCCAAAGAAGGAACAGGACTTGAATTGCAGTAAGAACCCAAGCCGCCGTCCTCTAGGAGGCACGGTGCCTTCAGTCAGGAGGTCCTGGATGGAATGCGAAGACGAGGGTTACTCTGAGCGCAGCTCCGATTAGGGCAACGCGTAAGACCTCCGCGCCATGTGGGATGTGCCAGAATGGTGTTCGTGAACGTGTGCGAGTGCTGAGGAAACCAAGCTGCTCCAAAAGAGAGGGCAGTGCGTTTCCCTACGCTCGGCGTGCACAGAGGGGCTCTAAAGGGCTACGGGCCTGGATGTTGCTTAGCAGACCCAGGTGCGCCTGGGGTTACTCAGTGTTCCTGCCGGGAACAGGGTGCCCCGGCTAGCCTCCCAGGTGTCCAGAAAGCTGTGCTGCCGTTCAAGGTATGCAGAGCAGAGGCCTCCGCCTCCTGGAAGCTGCAGCACGCCTCCGCTACTGCACGGCAAATCAGGGCCTTACTTCCAGGCCTGGGTTCACGCTGGGTGTGCCGGGAGCCACACAACATGCTAAGATGCTGACTTCCTCCTCCAGCAGAGTGACTTCAGGTACGAGGGTGGGCCTCGCAGTGTTCCAAGCACAGCGTTCTCTCATGGCAGCTCACACAAGGGCCATGACAGAGTCTTCCTGGGCACTTCGCACTCACCAGCCATGTTGTCCTGAGGGCGTTCGAGGGCTCTGGAGATGTAACGCTACCCAAGGAACGCGCAGTGTGTGGTTGCCCAGCACTCGGCACGCACAGGGGTCCTCCGAGGGAATCAACCAGTGGACCTCGACGTTGCTCAGCCGGCCCACAGGTGTCTGGAGGCACTCAGTGACCTTGGAGGGAAAATGATGCACACCCGTGGGGCCTAGGAGTCCCCGGACGTGTACTTCCTTTAAAGCAAAGCGACTAAGAACTCCTGGAAAGAGCTGCATGCCTCCCTTTCTGCACGGCTACTCAGGGCCTAACCTGGAGGCGAGTTCTCACGTTGAGGTTCCCTTTAGCTCTAGAGCCTGTCATGCGGACCGCCACCGCGGCCACGGAAGCCCCTGGTTTAGAGAGAGCAAACTCATAATTTTCCCCGAAGCATTCTTCCAGGGCTCACTGGCCTGTCGGGAGCCGGGAATGTCAGGGAGCTTCAAGGCAGGCATGAATGCCGCCCTCCAAATGGGAAAGCAGGGCTAGTTCCAGCAGGACCCCGTTTTCATGGGCACACTCAGCGTACATCCCTGTGGTTTCTAACGAGTCCCAAGAGACACCGGTCACCCTGTGTTTCCTTCCCCGAGTCAACGTATCGAAGTAGGGAGTCCCGCATCCAGCGAACTGTCTCAAGCAAGGAACGCCGTAGCTGCTCCTCTGGGCCTGGGGCTGCCTGCAGTGCCAAAGAAGGAACAGGACTTGAATTGCAGTAAGAACCCAAGCCGCCGTCCTCTAGGAGGCACGGTGCCTTCAGTCAGGAGGTCCTGGATGGAATGCGAAGACGAGGGTTACTCTGAGCGCAGCTCCGATTAGGGCAACGCGTAAGACCTCCGCGCCATGTGGGATGTGCCAGAACGGTGTTCGTGAACGTGTGCGAGTGCTGAGGAAACCAAGCTGCTCCAAAAGAGAGGGCAGTGCGTTTCCCTACGCTCGGCGTGCACAGAGGGGCTCTAAAGGGCTACGGGCCTGGATGTTGCTTAGCAGACCCAGGTGCGCCTGGGGTTACTCAGTGTTCCTGCCGGGAACAGGGTGCCCCGGCTAGCCTCCCAGGTGTCCAGAAAGCTGTGCTGCCGTTCAAGGTATGCAGAGCAGAGGGCTCCGCCTCCTGGAAGCTACAGCACGCCTCCGCTACTGCACGGCAAATCAGGGCCTTACTTCCAGGCCTGGGTTCACGCTGGGTGTGCCGGGAGCCACACAACATGCTAAGATGCTGACTTCCTCCTCCAGCAGAGTGACTTCAGGTACGAGGGTGGGCCTCGCAGTGTTCCAAGCACAGCGTTCTCTCATGGCAGCTCACACAAGGGCCATGACAGAGTCTTCCTGAGCACTTCGAACTCACCAGCCATGTTGTCGTGAGGGCGTTCGAGGGCTCTGGAGATGTAACGCTACCCAAGGAACGCGCAGTGTGTGGTTGCCCAGCACTCGGCACGCACAGGGGTCCTCCGAGGGAATCAACCAGTGGACCTCGACGTTGCTCAGCCGGCCCACAGGTGTCTGGAGGCACTCAGTGAACTTAGAGGGAAAATGATGCACACCCGTGGGGCCTAGGAGTCCCCGGACGTGTACTTCCTTTAAAGCAAAGCGACTAAGAACTCCTGGAAAGAGCTGCATGCCTCCCTTTCTGCACGGCTACTCAGGGCCTAACCTGGAGGCGAGTTCTCACGTTGAGGTTCCCTTTAGCTCTAGAGCCTGTCATGCGGACCGCCACCGCGGCCACGGAAGCCCCTGGTTTAGAGAGAGCAAACTCATAATTTTCCCCGAAGCATTCTTCCAGGGCTCACTGGCCTGTCGGGAGCCGGGAATGTCAGGGAGCTTCAAGGCAGGCATGAATGCCGCCCTCCAAATGGGAAAGCAGGGCTAGTTCCAGCAGGACCCCGTTTTCATGGGCACACTCAGCGTACATCCCTGTGGTTTCTAACGAGTCCCAAGAGACACCGGTCACCCTGTGTTTCCTTCCCCGAGTCAACGTATCGAAGTAGGGAGTCCCGCATCCAGCGAACTGTCTCAAGCAAGGAACGCCGTAGCTGCTCCTCTGGGCCTGGGGCTGCCTGCAGTGCCAAAGAAGGAACAGGACTTGAATTGCAGTAAGAACCCAAGCCGCCGTCCTCTAGGAGGCACGGTGCCTTCAGTCAGGAGGTCCTGGATGGAATGCGAAGACGAGGGTTACTCTGAGCGCAGCTCCGATTAGGGCAACGCGTAAGACCTCCGCGCCATGTGGGATGTGCCAGAACGGTGTTCGTGAACGTGTGCGAGTGCTGAGGAAACCAAGCTGCTCCAAAAGAGAGGGCAGTGCGTTTCCCTACGCTCGGCGTGCACAGA
Source organism: Grampus griseus (assembly GCF_964374135.1). Lineage (NCBI taxonomy): Eukaryota > Metazoa > Chordata > Mammalia > Artiodactyla > Delphinidae > Grampus > Grampus griseus. The sequence goes on along the minus strand of NW_028132977.1, from coordinate 47,444 downwards.
GGGGCTCTAAAGGGCTACGGGCCTGGATGTTGCTTAGCAGACCCAGGTGCGCCTGGGGTTACTCAGTGTTCCTGCCGGGAACAGGGTGCCCCGGCTAGCCTCCCAGGTGTCCAGAAAGCTGTGCTGCCGTTCAAGGTATGCAGAGCAGAGGCCTCCGCCTCCTGGAAGCTGCAGCACGCCTCCGCTACTGCACGGCAAATCAGGGCCTTACTTCCAGGCCTGGGTTCACGCTGGGTGTGCCGGGAGCCACACAACATGCTAAGATGCTGACTTCCTCCTCCAGCAGAGTGACTTCAGGTACGAGGGTGGGCCTCGCAGTGTTCCAAGCACAGCGTTCTCTCATGGCAGCTCACACAAGGGCCATGACAGAGTCTTCCTGGGCACTTCGCACTCACCAGCCATGTTGTCCTGAGGGCGTTCGAGGGCTCTGGAGATGTAACGCTACCCAAGGAACGCGCAGTGTGTGGTTGCCCAGCACTCGGCACGCACAGGGGTCCTCCGAGGGAATCAACCAGTGGACCTCGACGTTGCTCAGCCGGCCCACAGGTGTCTGGAGGCACTCAGTGACCTTGGAGGGAAAATGATGCACACCCGTGGGGCCTAGGAGTCCCCGGACGTGTACTTCCTTTAAAGCAAAGCGACTAAGAACTCCTGGAAAGAGCTGCATGCCTCCCTTTCTGCACGGCTACTCAGGGCCTAACCTGGAGGCGAGTTCTCACGTTGAGGTTCCCTTTAGCTCTAGAGCCTGTCATGCGGACCGCCACCGCGGCCACGGAAGCCCCTGGTTTAGAGAGAGCAAACTCATAATTTTCCCCGAAGCATTCTTCCAGGGCTCACTGGCCTGTCGGGAGCCGGGAATGTCAGGGAGCTTCAAGGCAGGCATGAATGCCGCCCTCCAAATGGGAAAGCAGGGCTAGTTCCAGCAGGACCCCGTTTTCATGGGCACACTCAGCGTACATCCCTGTGGTTTCTAACGAGTCCCAAGAGACACCGGTCACCCTGTGTTTCCTTCCCTGAGTCAACGTATCGAAGTAGGGAGTCCCGCATCCAGCGAACTGTCTCAAGCAAGGAACGCCGTAGCTGCTCCTCTGGGCCTGGGGCTGCCTGCAGTGCCAAAGAAGGAACAGGACTTGAATTGCAGTAAGAACCCAAGCCGCCGTCCTCTAGGAGGCACGGTGCCTTCAGTCAGGAGGTCCTGGATGGAATGCGAAGACGAGGGTTACTCTGAGCGCAGCTCCGATTAGGGCAACGCGTAAGACCTCCGCGCCATGTGGGATGTGCCAGAACGGTGTTCGTGAACGTGTGCGAGTGCTGAGGAAACCAAGCTGCTCCAAAAGAGAGGGCAGTGCGTTTCCCTACGCTCGGCGTGCACAGAGGGGCTCTAAAGGGCTACGGGCCTGGATGTTGCTTAGCAGACCCAGGTGCGCCTGGGGTTACTCAGTGTTCCTGCCGGGAACAGGGTGCCCCGGCTAGCCTCCCAGGTGTCCAGAAAGCTGTGCTGCCGTTCAAGGTATGCAGAGCAGAGGTCTCCGCCTCCTGGAAGCTGCAGCACGCCTCCGCTACTGCACGGCAAATCAGGGCCTTACTTCCAGGCCTGGGTTCACGCTGGGTGTGCCGGGAGCCACACAACATGCTAAGATGCTGACTTCCTCCTCCAGCAGAGTGACTTCAGGTACGAGGGTGGGCCTCGCAGTGTTCCAAGCACAGCGTTCTCTCATGGCAGCTCACACAAGGGCCATGACAGAGTCTTCCTGAGCACTTCGCACTCACCAGCCATGTTGTCGTGAGGGCGTTCGAGGGCTCTGGAGATGTAACGCTACCCAAGGAACGCGCAGTGTGTGGTTGCCCAGCACTCGGCACGCACAGGGGTCCTCCGAGGGAATCAACCAGTGGACCTCGACGTTGCTCAGCCGGCCCACAGGTGTCTGGAGGCACTCAGTGACCTTGGAGGGAAAATGATGCACACCCGTGGGGCCTAGGAGTCCCCGGACGTGTACTTCCTTTAAAGCAAAGCGACTAAGAACGCCTGGAAAGAGCTGCATGCCTCCCTTTCTGCACGGCTACTCAGGGCCTAACCTGGAGGCGAGTTCTCACGTTGAGGTTCCCTTTAGCTCTAGAGCCTGTCATGCGGACCGCCACCGCGGCCACGGAAGCCCCTGGTTTAGAGAGAGCAAACTCATAATTTTCCCCGAAGCATTCTTCCAGGGCTCACTGGCCTGTCGGGAGCCGGGAATGTCAGGGAGCTTCAAGGCAGGCATGAATGCCGCCCTCCAAATGGGAAAGCAGGGCTAGTTCCAGCAGGACCCCGTTTTCATGGGCACACTCAGCGTACATCCCTGTGGTTTCTAACGAGTCCCAAGAGACACCGGTTACCCTGTGTTTCCTTCCCTGAGTCAACTTATCGAAGTAGGGAGTCCCGCATCCAGCGAACTGTCTCAAGCAAGGAACGCCGTAGCTGCTCCTCTGGGCCTGGGGCTGCCTGCAGTGCCAAAGAAGGAACAGGACTTGAATTGCAGTAAGAACCCAAGCCGCCGTCCTCTAGGAGGCACGGTGCCTTCAGTCAGGAGGTCCTGGATGGAATGTGAAGACGAGGGTTACTCTGAGCGCAGCTCCGATTAGGGCAACGCGTAAGACCTCCGCGCCATGTGGGATGTGCCAGAACGGTGTTCGTGAACGTGTGCGAGTGCTGAGGAAACCAAGCTGCTCCAAAAGAGAGGGCAGTGCGTTTCCCTACGCTCGGCGTGCACAGAGGGGCTCTAAAGGGCTACGGGCCTGGATGTTGCTTAGCAGACCCAGGTGCGCCTGGGGTTACTCAGTGTTCCTGCCGGGAACAGGGTGCCCCGGCTAGCCTCCCAGGTGTCCAGAAAGCTGTGCTGCCGTTCAAGGTATGCAGAGCAGAGGCCTCCGCCTCCTGGAAGCTGCAGCACGCCTCCGCTACTGCACGGCAAATCAGGGCCTTACTTCCAGGCCTGGGTTCACGCTGGGTGTGCCGGGAGCCACACAACATGCTAAGATGCTGACTTCCTCCTCCAGCAGAGTGACTTCAGGTACGAGGGCGGGCCTCGCAGTGTTCCAAGCACAGCGTTCTCTCATGGCAGCTCACACAAGGGCCATGACAGAGTCTTCCTGGGCACTTCGCACTCACCAGCCATGTTGTCTTGAGGGCGTTCGAGGGCTCTGGAGATGTAACGCTACCCAAGGAACGCGCAGTGTGTGGTTGCCCAGCACTCGGCACGCACAGGGGTCCTCCGAGGGAATCAACCAGTGGACCTCGACGTTGCTCAGCCGGCCCACAGGTGTCTGGAGGCACTCAGTGACCTTGGAGGGAAAATGATGCACACCCGTGGGGCCTAGGAGTCCCCGGACGTGTACTTCCTTTAAAGCAAAGCGACTAAGAACTCCTGGAAAGAGCTGCATGCCTCCCTTTCTGCACGGCTACTCAGGGCCTAACCTGGAGGCGAGTTCTCACGTTGAGGTTCCCTTTAGCTCTAGAGCCTGTCATGCGGACCGCCACCGCGGCCACGGAAGCCCCTGGTTTAGAGAGAGCAAACTCATAATTTTCCCCGAAGCATTCTTCCAGGGCTCACTGGCCTGTCGGGAGCCGGGAATGTCAGGGAGCTTCAAGGCAGGCATGAATGCCGCCCTCCAAATGGGAAAGCAGGGCTAGTTCCAGCAGGACCCCGTTTTCATGGGCACACTCAGCGTACATCCCTGTGGTTTCTAACGAGTCCCAAGAGACACCGGTCACCCTGTGTTTCCTTCCCTGAGTCAACTTATCGAAGTAGGGAGTCCCGCATCCAGCGAACTGTCTCAATCAAGGAACGCCGTAGCTGCTCCTCTGGGCCTGGGGCTGCCTGCAGTGCCAAAGAAGGAACAGGACTTGAATTGCAGTAAGAACCCAAGCCGCCGTCCTCTAGGAGGCACGGTGCCTTCAGTCAGGAGGTCCTGGATGGAATGCGAAGACGAGGGTTACTCTGAGCGCAGCTCCGATTAGGGCAACGCGTAAGACCTCCGCGCCATGTGGGATGTGCCAGAACGGTGTTCGTGAACGTGTGCGAGTGCTGAGGAAACCAAGCTGCTCCAACAGAGAGGGCAGTGCGTTTCCCTACGCTCGGCGTGCACAGAGGGGCTCTAAAGGGCTACGGGCCTGGATGTTGCTTAGCAGACCCAGGTGCGCCTGGGGTTACTCAGTGTTCCTGCCGGGAACAGGGTGCCCCGGCTAGCCTCCCAGGTGTCCAGAAAGCTGTGCTGCCGTTCAAGGTATGCAGAGCAGAGGCCTCCGCCTCCTGGAAGCTGCAGCACGCCTCCGCTTCTGCACGGCAAATCAGGGCCTTACTTCCAGGCATGGGTTCGCGCTGGGTGTGCCGGGAGCCACACAGCATGCTAAGATGCTGACTTCCTCCTCGAGCAGAGTGACTTCAGGTACGAGGGTGGGCCTCGCAGTGTTCCAAGCACAGCGTTCTCTCATGGCAGCTCACACAAGGGCCATGACAGAGTCTTCCTGGGCACTTCGCACTCACCAGCCATGTTGTCCTGAGGGCGTTCGAGGGCTCTGGAGATGTAACGCTACCCAAGGAACGCGCAGTGTGTGGTTGCCCAGCACTCGGCACGCACAGGGGTCCTCCGAGGGAATCAACCAGTGGACCTCGACGTTGCTCAGCCGGCCCACAGGTGTCTGGAGGCACTCAGTGACCTTGGAGGGAAAATGATGCACACCCGTGGGGCCTAGGAGTCCCCGGACGTGTACTTCCTTTAAAGCAAAGCGACTAAGAACGCCTGGAAAGAGCTGCATGCCTCCCTTTCTGCACGGCTACTCAGGGCCTAACCTGGAGGCGAATTCTCACGTTGAGGTTCCCTTTAGCTCTAGAGCCTGTCATGCGGACCGCCACCGCGGCCACGGAAGCCCCTGGTTTAGAGAGAGCAAACTCATAATTTTCCCCGAAGCATTCTTCCAGGGCTCACTGGCCTGTCGGGAGCCGGGAATGTCAGGGAGCTTCAAGGCAGGCATGAATGCCGCCCTCCAAATGGGAAAGCAGGGCTAGTTCCAGCAGGACCCCGTTTTCATGGGCACACTCAGCGTACATCCCTGTGGTTTCTAACGAGTCCCAAGAGACACCGGTCACCCTGTGTTTCCTTCCCTGAGTCAACTTATCGAAGTAGGGAGTCCCGCATCCAGCGAACTGTCTCAAGCAAGGAACGCCGTAGCTGCTCCTCTGGGCCTGGGGCTGCCTGCAGTGCCAAAGAAGGAACAGGACTTGAATTGCAGTAAGAACCCAAGCCGCCGTCCTCTAGGAGGCACGGTGCCTTCAGTCAGGAGGTCCTGGATGGAATGCGAAGACGAGGGTTACTCTGAGCGCAGCTCCGATTAGGGCAACGTGTAAGACCTCCGCGCCATGTGGGATGTGCCAGAACAGTGTTCGTGAACGTGTGCGAGTGCTGAGGAAACCAAGCTGCTCCAAAAGAGAGGGCAGTGCGTTTCCCTACGCTCGGCGTGCACAGAGGGGCTCTAAAGGGCTACGGGCCTGGATGTTGCTTAGCAGACCCAGGTGCGCCTGGGGTTACTCAGTGTTCCTGCCGGGAACAGGGTGCCCCGGCTAGCCTCCCAGGTGTCCAGAAAGCTGTGCTGCCGTTCAAGGTATGCAGAGCAGAGGCCTCCGCCTCCTGGAAGCTGCAGCACGCCTCCGCTACTGCACGGCAAATCAGGGCCTTACTTCCAGGCCTGGGTTCACGCTGGGTGTGCCGGGAGCCACACAACATGCTAAGATGCTGACTTCCTCCTCCAGCAGAGTGACTTCAGGTACGAGGGTGGGCCTCGCAGTGTTCCAAGCACAGCGTTCTCTCATGGCAGCTCACACAAGGGCCATGACAGAGTCTTCCTGGGCACTTCGCACTCACCAGCCATGTTGTCGTGAGGGCGTTCGAGGGCTCTGGAGATGTAACGCTACCCAAGGAACGCGCAGTGTGTGGTTGCCCAGCACTCGGCACGCACAGGGGTCCTCCGAGGGAATCAACCAGTGGACCTCGACGTTGCTCAGCCGGCCCACAGGTGTCTGGAGGCACTCAGTGACCTTGGAGGGAAAATGATGCACACCCGTGGGGCCTAGGAGTCCCCGGACGTGTACTTCCTTTAAAGCAAAGCGACTAAGAACTCCTGGAAAGAGCTGCATGCCTCCCTTTCTGCACGGCTACTCAGGGCCTAACCTGGAGGCGAGTTCTCACGTTGAGGTTCCCTTTAGCTCTAGAGCCTGTCATGCGGACCGCCACCGCGGCCACGGAAGCCCCTGGTTTAGAGAGAGCAAACTCATAATTTTCCCCGAAGCATTCTTCCAGGGCTCACTGGCTGTCGGGAGCCGGGAATGTCAGGGAGCTTCAAGGCAGGCATGAATGCCGCCCTCCAAATGGGAAAGCAGGGCTACTTCCAGCAGGACCCCGTTTTCATGGGCACACTCAGCGTACATCCCTGTGGTTTCTAACGAGTCCCAAGAGACACCGGTTACCCTGTGTTTCCTTCCCTGAGTCAACTTATCGAAGTAGGGAGTCCCGCATCCAGCGAACTGTCTCAAGCAAGGAACGCCGTAGCTGCTCCTCTGGGCCTGGGGCTGCCTGCAGTGCCAAAGAAGGAACAGGACTTGAATTGCAGTAAGAACCCAAGCCGCCGTCCTCTAGGAGGCACGGTGCCTTCAGTCAGGAGGTCCTGGATGGAATGTGAAGACGAGGGTTACTCTGAGCGCAGCTCCGATTAGGGCAACGCGTAAGACCTCCGCGCCATGTGGGATGTGCCAGAACGGTGTTCGTGAACGTGTGCGAGTGCTGAGGAAACCAAGCTGCTCCAAAAGAGAGGGCAGTGCGTTTCCCTACGCTCGGCGTGCACAGAGGGGCTCTAAAGGGCTACGGGCCTGGATGTTGCTTAGCAGACCCAGGTGCGCCTGGGGTTACTCAGTGTTCCTGCCGGGAACAGGGTGCCCCGGCTAGCCTCCCAGGTGTCCAGAAAGCTGTGCTGCCGTTCAAGGTATGCAGAGCAGAGGCCTCCGCCTCCTGGAAGCTGCAGCACGCCTCCGCTACTGCACGGCAAATCAGGGCCTTACTTCCAGGCCTGGGTTCACGCTGGGTGTGCCGGGAGCCACACAACATGCTAAGATGCTGACTTCCTCCTCCAGCAGAGTGACTTCAGGTACGAGGGCGGGCCTCGCAGTGTTCCAAGCACAGCGTTCTCTCATGGCAGCTCACACAAGGGCCATGACAGAGTCTTCCTGGGCACTTCGCACTCACCAGCCATGTTGTCTTGAGGGCGTTCGAGGGCTCTGGAGATGTAACGCTACCCAAGGAACGCGCAGTGTGTGGTTGCCCAGCACTCGGCACGCACAGGGGTCCTCCGAGGGAATCAACCAGTGGACCTCGACGTTGCTCAGCCGGCCCACAGGTGTCTGGAGGCACTCAGTGACCTTGGAGGGAAAATGATGCACACCCGTGGGGCCTAGGAGTCCCCGGACGTGTACTTCCTTTAAAGCAAAGCGACTAAGAACGCCTGGAAAGAGCTGCATGCCTCCCTTTCTGCACGGCTACTCAGGGCCTAACCTGGAGGCGAGTTCTCACGTTGAGGTTCCCTTTAGCTCTAGAGCCTGTCATGCGGACCGCCACCGCGGCCACGGAAGCCCCTGGTTTAGAGAGAGCAAACTCATAATTTTCCCCGAAGCATTCTTCCAGGGCTCACTGGCCTGTCGGGAGCCGGGAATGTCAGGGAGCTTCAAGGCAGGCATGAATGCCGCCCTCCAAATGGGAAAGCAGGGCTAGTTCCAGCAGGACCCCGTTTTCATGGGCACACTCAGCGTACATCCCTGTGGTTTCTAACGAGTCCCAAGAGACACCGGTTACCCTGTGTTTCCTTCCCTGAGTCAACTTATCGAAGTAGGGAGTCCCGCATCCAGCGAACTGTCTCAAGCAAGGAACGCCGTAGCTGCTCCTCTGGGCCTGGGGCTGCCTGCAGTGCCAAAGAAGGAACAGGACTTGAATTGCAGTAAGAACCCAAGCCGCCGTCCTCTAGGAGGCACGGTGCCTTCAGTCAGGAGGTCCTGGATGGAATGTGAAGACGAGGGTTACTCTGAGCGCAGCTCCGATTAGGGCAACGCGTAAGACCTCCGCGCCATGTGGGATGTGCCAGAACGGTGTTCGTGAACGTGTGCGAGTGCTGAGGAAACCAAGCTGCTCCAAAAGAGAGGGCAGTGCGTTTCCCTACGCTCGGCGTGCACAGAGGGGCTCTAAAGGGCTACGGGCCTGGATGTTGCTTAGCAGACCCAGGTGCGCCTGGGGTTACTCAGTGTTCCTGCCGGGAACAGGGTGCCCCGGCTAGCCTCCCAGGTGTCCAGAAAGCTGTGCTGCCGTTCAAGGTATGCAGAGCAGAGGCCTCCGCCTCCTGGAAGCTGCAGCACGCCTCCGCTACTGCACGGCAAATCAGGGCCTTACTTCCAGGCCTGGGTTCACGCTGGGTGTGCCGGGAGCCACACAACATGCTAAGATGCTGACTTCCTCCTCCAGCAGAGTGACTTCAGGTACGAGGGCGGGCCTCGCAGTGTTCCAAGCACAGCGTTCTCTCATGGCAGCTCACACAAGGGCCATGACAGAGTCTTCCTGGGCACTTCGCACTCACCAGCCATGTTGTCTTGAGGGCGTTCGAGGGCTCTGGAGATGTAACGCTACCCAAGGAACGCGCAGTGTGTGGTTGCCCAGCACTCGGCACGCACAGGGGTCCTCCGAGGGAATCAACCAGTGGACCTCGACGTTGCTCAGCCGGCCCACAGGTGTCTGGAGGCACTCAGTGACCTTGGAGGGAAAATGATGCACACCCGTGGGGCCTAGGAGTCCCCGGACGTGTACTTCCTTTAAAGCAAAGCGACTAAGAACTCCTGGAAAGAGCTGCATGCCTCCCTTTCTGCACGGCTACTCAGGGCCTAACCTGGAGGCGAGTTCTCACGTTGAGGTTCCCTTTAGCTCTAGAGCCTGTCATGCGGACCGCCACCGCGGCCACGGAAGCCCCTGGTTTAGAGAGAGCAAACTCATAATTTTCCCCGAAGCATTCTTCCAGGGCTCACTGGCCTGTCGGGAGCCGGGAATGTCAGGGAGCTTCAAGGCAGGCATGAATGCCGCCCTCCAAATGGGAAAGCAGGGCTAGTTCCAGCAGGACCCCGTTTTCATGGGCACACTCAGCGTACATCCCTGTGGTTTCTAACGAGTCCCAAGAGACACCGGTCACCCTGTGTTTCCTTCCCTGAGTCAACTTATCGAAGTAGGGAGTCCCGCATCCAGCGAACTGTCTCAATCAAGGAACGCCGTAGCTGCTCCTCTGGGCCTGGGGCTGCCTGCAGTGCCAAAGAAGGAACAGGACTTGAATTGCAGTAAGAACCCAAGCCGCCGTCCTCTAGGAGGCACGGTGCCTTCAGTCAGGAGGTCCTGGATGGAATGCGAAGACGAGGGTTACTCTGAGCGCAGCTCCGATTAGGGCAACGCGTAAGACCTCCGCGCCATGTGGGATGTGCCAGAACGGTGTTCGTGAACGTGTGCGAGTGCTGAGGAAACCAAGCTGCTCCAACAGAGAGGGCAGTGCGTTTCCCTACGCTCGGCGTGCACAGAGGGGCTCTAAAGGGCTACGGGCCTGGATGTTGCTTAGCAGACCCAGGTGCGCCTGGGGTTACTCAGTGTTCCTGCCGGGAACAGGGTGCCCCGGCTAGCCTCCCAGGTGTCCAGAAAGCTGTGCTGCCGTTCAAGGTATGCAGAGCAGAGGCCTCCGCCTCCTGGAAGCTGCAGCACGCCTCCGCTTCTGCACGGCAAATCAGGGCCTTACTTCCAGGCATGGGTTCGCGCTGGGTGTGCCGGGAGCCACACAGCATGCTAAGATGCTGACTTCCTCCTCGAGCAGAGTGACTTCAGGTACGAGGGTGGGCCTCGCAGTGTTCCAAGCACAGCGTTCTCTCATGGCAGCTCACACAAGGGCCATGACAGAGTCTTCCTGGGCACTTCGCACTCACCAGCCATGTTGTCCTGAGGGCGTTCGAGGGCTCTGGAGATGTAACGCTACCCAAGGAACGCGCAGTGTGTGGTTGCCCAGCACTCGGCACGCACAGGGGTCCTCCGAGGGAATCAACCAGTGGACCTCGACGTTGCTCAGCCGGCCCACAGGTGTCTGGAGGCACTCAGTGACCTTGGAGGGAAAATGATGCACACCCGTGGGGCCTAGGAGTCCCCGGACGTGTACTTCCTTTAAAGCAAAGCGACTAAGAACGCCTGGAAAGAGCTGCATGCCTCCCTTTCTGCACGGCTACTCAGGGCCTAACCTGGAGGCGAATTCTCACGTTGAGGTTCCCTTTAGCTCTAGAGCCTGTCATGCGGACCGCCACCGCGGCCACGGAAGCCCCTGGTTTAGAGAGAGCAAACTCATAATTTTCCCCGAAGCATTCTTCCAGGGCTCACTGGCCTGTCGGGAGCCGGGAATGTCAGGGAGCTTCAAGGCAGGCATGAATGCCGCCCTCCAAATGGGAAAGCAGGGCTAGTTCCAGCAGGACCCCGTTTTCATGGGCACACTCAGCGTACATCCCTGTGGTTTCTAACGAGTCCCAAGAGACACCGGTCACCCTGTGTTTCCTTCCCTGAGTCAACTTATCGAAGTAGGGAGTCCCGCATCCAGCGAACTGTCTCAAGCAAGGAACGCCGTAGCTGCTCCTCTGGGCCTGGGGCTGCCTGCAGTGCCAAAGAAGGAACAGGACTTGAATTGCAGTAAGAACCCAAGCCGCCGTCCTCTAGGAGGCACGGTGCCTTCAGTCAGGAGGTCCTGGATGGAATGCGAAGACGAGGGTTACTCTGAGCGCAGCTCCGATTAGGGCAACGTGTAAGACCTCCGCGCCATGTGGGATGTGCCAGAACAGTGTTCGTGAACGTGTGCGAGTGCTGAGGAAACCAAGCTGCTCCAAAAGAGAGGGCAGTGCGTTTCCCTACGCTCGGCGTGCACAGAGGGGCTCTAAAGGGCTACGGGCCTGGATGTTGCTTAGCAGACCCAGGTGCGCCTGGGGTTACTCAGTGTTCCTGCCGGGAACAGGGTGCCCCGGCTAGCCTCCCAGGTGTCCAGAAAGCTGTGCTGCCGTTCAAGGTATGCAGAGCAGAGGCCTCCGCCTCCTGGAAGCTGCAGCACGCCTCCGCTACTGCACGGCAAATCAGGGCCTTACTTCCAGGCCTGGGTTCACGCTGGGTGTGCCGGGAGCCACACAACATGCTAAGATGCTGACTTCCTCCTCCAGCAGAGTGACTTCAGGTACGAGGGTGGGCCTCGCAGTGTTCCAAGCACAGCGTTCTCTCATGGCAGCTCACACAAGGGCCATGACAGAGTCTTCCTGGGCACTTCGCACTCACCAGCCATGTTGTCGTGAGGGCGTTCGAGGGCTCTGGAGATGTAACGCTACCCAAGGAACGCGCAGTGTGTGGTTGCCCAGCACTCGGCACGCACAGGGGTCCTCCGAGGGAATCAACCAGTGGACCTCGACGTTGCTCAGCCGGCCCACAGGTGTCTGGAGGCACTCAGTGACCTTGGAGGGAAAATGATGCACACCCGTGGGGCCTAGGAGTCCCCGGACGTGTACTTCCTTTAAAGCAAAGCGACTAAGAACTCCTGGAAAGAGCTGCATGCCTCCCTTTCTGCACGGCTACTCAGGGCCTAACCTGGAGGCGAGTTCTCACGTTGAGGTTCCCTTTAGCTCTAGAGCCTGTCATGCGGACCGCCACCGCGGCCACGGAAGCCCCTGGTTTAGAGAGAGCAAACTCATAATTTTCCCCGAAGCATTCTTCCAGGGCTCACTGGCTGTCGGGAGCCGGGAATGTCAGGGAGCTTCAAGGCAGGCATGAATGCCGCCCTCCAAATGGGAAAGCAGGGCTACTTCCAGCAGGACCCCGTTTTCATGGGCACACTCAGCGTACATCCCTGTGGTTTCTAACGAGTCCCAAGAGACACCGGTTACCCTGTGTTTCCTTCCCTGAGTCAACTTATCGAAGTAGGGAGTCCCGCATCCAGCGAACTGTCTCAAGCAAGGAACGCCGTAGCTGCTCCTCTGGGCCTGGGGCTGCCTGCAGTGCCAAAGAAGGAACAGGACTTGAATTGCAGTAAGAACCCAAGCCGCCGTCCTCTAGGAGGCACGGTGCCTTCAGTCAGGAGGTCCTGGATGGAATGCGAAGACGAGGGTTACTCTGAGCGCAGCTCCGATTAGGGCAACGCGTAAGACCTCCGCGCCATGTGGGATGTGCCAGAACGGTGTTCGTGAACGTGTGCGAGTGCTGAGGAAACCAAGCTGCTCCAAAAGAGAGGGCAGTGCGTTTCCCTACGCTCGGCGTGCACAGAGGGGCTCTAAAGGGCTACGGGCCTGGATGTTGCTTAGCAGACCCAGGTGCGCCTGGGGTTACTCAGTGTTCCTGCCGGGAACAGGGTGCCCTGGCTAGCCTCCCAGGTGTCCAGAAAGCTGTGCTGCCGTTCAAGGTATGCAGAGCAGAGGCCTCCGCCTCCTGGAAGCTGCAGCACGCCTCCGCTACTGCACGGCAAATCAGGGCCTTACTTCCAGGCCTGGGTTCACGCTGGGTGTGCCGGGAGCCACACAGCATGCTAAGATGCTGACTTCCTCCTCCAGCAGAGTGACTTCAGGTACGAGGGTGGGCCTCGCAGTGTTCCAAGCACAGCGTTCTCTCATGGCAGCTCACACAAGGGCCATGACAGAGTCTTCCTGGGCACTTCGCACTCACCAGCCATGTTGTCTTGAGGGCGTTCGAGGGCTCTGGAGATGTAACGCTACCCAAGGAACGCGCAGTGTGTGGTTGCCCAGCACTCGGCACGCACAGGGGTCCTCCGAGGGAATCAACCAGTGGACCTCGACGTTGCTCAGCCGGCCCACAGGTGTCTGGAGGCACTCAGTGACCTTGGAGGGAAAATGATGCACACCCGTGGGGCCTAGGAGTCCCCGGACGTGTACTTCCTTTAAAGCAAAGCGACTAAGAACTCCTGGAAAGAGCTGCATGCCTCCCTTTCTGCACGGCTACTCAGGGCCTAACCTGGAGGCGAGTTCTCACGTTGAGGTTCCCTTTAGCTCTAGAGCCTGTCATGCGGACCGCCACCGCGGCCACGGAAGCCCCTGGTTTAGAGAGAGCAAACTCATAATTTTCCCCGAAGCATTCTTCCAGGGCTCACTGGCCTGTCGGGAGCCGGGAATGTCAGGGAGCTTCAAGGCAGGCATGAATGCCGCCCTCCAAATGGGAAAGCAGGGCTACTTCCAGCAGGACCCCGTTTTCATGGGCACACTCAGCGTACATCCCTGTGGTTTCTAACGAGTCCCAAGAGACACCGGTCACCCTGTGTTTCCTTCCCTGAGTCAACTTATCGAAGTAGGGAGTCCCGCATCCAGCGAACTGTCTCAAGCAAGGAACGCCGTAGCTGCTCCTCTGGGCCTGGGGCTGCCTGCAGTGCCAAAGAAGGAACAGGACTTGAATTGCAGTAAGAACCCAAGCCGCCGTCCTCTAGGAGGCACGGTGCCTTCAGTCAGGAGGTCCTGGATGGAATGCGAAGACGAGGGTTACTCTGAGCGCAGCTCCGATTAGGGCAACGCGTAAGACCTCCGCGCCATGTGGGATGTGCCAGAACGGTGTTCGTGAACGTGTGCGAGTGCTGAGGAAACCAAGCTGCTCCAACAGAGAGGGCAGTGCGTTTCCCTACGCTCGGCGTGCACAGAGGGGCTCTAAAGGGCTACGGGCCTGGATGTTGCTTAGCAGACCCAGGTGCGCCTGGGGTTACTCAGTGTTCCTGCCGGGAACAGGGTGCCCCGGCTAGCCTCCCAGGTGTCCAGAAAGCTGTGCTGCCGTTCAAGGTATGCAGAGCAGAGGCCTCCGCCTCCTGGAAGCTGCAGCACGCCTCCGCTACTGCACGGCAAATCAGGGCCTTACTTCCAGGCCTGGGTTCACGCTGGGTGTGCCGGGAGCCACACAACATGCTAAGATGCTGACTTCCTCCTCCAGCAGAGTGACTTCAGGTACGAGGGTGGGCCTCGCAGTGTTCCAAGCACAGCGTTCTCTCATGGCAGCTCACACAAGGGCCATGACAGAGTCTTCCTGGGCACTTCGCACTCACCAGCCATGTTGTCCTGAGGGCGTTCGAGGGCTCTGGAGATGTAACGCTACCCAAGGAACGCGCAGTGTGTGGTTGCCCAGCACTCGGCACGCACAGGGGTCCTCCGAGGGAATCAACCAGTGGACCTCGACGTTGCTCAGCCGGCCCACAGGTGTCTGGAGGCACTCAGTGACCTTGGAGGGAAAATGATGCACACCCGTGGGGCCTAGGAGTCCCCGGACGTGTACTTCCTTTAAAGCAAAGCGACTAAGAACTCCTGGAAAGAGCTGCATGCCTCCCTTTCTGCACGGCTACTCAGGGCCTAACCTGGAGGCGAGTTCTCACGTTGAGGTTCCCTTTAGCTCTAGAGCCTGTCATGCGGACCGCCACCGCGGCCACGGAAGCCCCTGGTTTAGAGAGAGCAAACTCATAATTTTCCCCGAAGCATTCTTCCAGGGCTCACTGGCCTGTCGGGAGCCGGGAATGTCAGGGAGCTTCAAGGCAGGCATGAATGCCGCCCTCCAAATGGGAAAGCAGGGCTACTTCCAGCAGGACCCCGTTTTCATGGGCACACTCAGCGTACATCCCTGTGGTTTCTAACGAGTCCCAAGAGACACCGGTTACCCTGTGTTTCCTTCCCTGAGTCAACTTATCGAAGTAGGGAGTCCCGCATCCAGCGAACTGTCTCAAGCAAGGAACGCCGTAGCTGCTCCTCTGGGCCTGGGGCTGCCTGCAGTGCCAAAGAAGGAACAGGACTTGAATTGCAGTAAGAACCCAAGCCGCCGTCCTCTAGGAGGCACGGTGCCTTCAGTCAGGAGGTCCTGGATGGAATGCGAAGACGAGGGTTACTCTGAGCGCAGCTCCGATTAGGGCAACGCGTAAGACCTCCGCGCCATGTGGGATGTGCCAGAACGGTGTTCGTGAACGTGTGCGAGTGCTGAGGAAACCAAGCTGCTCCAACAGAGAGGGCAGTGCGTTTCCCTACGCTCGGCGTGCACAGAGGGGCTCTAAAGGGCTACGGGCCTGGATGTTGCTTAGCAGACCCAGGTGCGCCTGGGGTTACTCAGTGTTCCTGCCGGGAACAGGGTGCCCCGGCTAGCCTCCCAGGTGTCCAGAAAGCTGTGCTGCCGTTCAAGGTATGCAGAGCAGAGGCCTCCGCCTCCTGGAAGCTGCAGCACGCCTCTGCTACTGCACGGCAAATCAGGGCCTTACTTCCAGGCCTGGGTTCACGCTGGGTGTGCCGGGAGCCACACAGCATGCTAAGATGCTGACTTCCTCCTCCAGCAGAGTGACTTCAGGTACGAGGGCGGGCCTCGCAGTGTTCCAAGCACAGCGTTCTCTCATGGCAGCTCACACAAGGGCCATGACAGAGTCTTCCTGGGCACTTCGCACTCACCAGCCATGTTGTCTTGAGGGCGTTCGAGGGCTCTGGAGATGTAACGCTACCCAAGGAACGCGCAGTGTGTGGTTGCCCAGCTCTCGGCACGCACAGGGGTCCTCCGAGGGAATCAACCGGTGGACCTCGACGTTGCTCAGCCGGCCCACAGGTGTCTGGAGGCACTCAGTGACCTTGGAGGGAAAATGATGCACACCCGTGGGGCCTAGGAGTCCCCGGACGTGTACTTCCTTTAAAGCAAAGCGACTAAACTCCTGGAAAGAGCTGCATGCCTCCCTTTCTGCACGGCTACTCAGGGCCTAACCTGGAGGCGAGTTCTCACGTTGAGGTTCCCTTTAGCTCTAGAGCCTGTCATGCGGACCGCCACCGCGGCCACGGAAGCCCCTGGTTTAGAGAGAGCAAACTCATAATTTTCCCCGAAGCATTCTTCCAGGGCCCACTGGCCTGTCGGGAGCCGGGAATGTCAGGGAGCTTCAAGGCAGGCATGAATGCCGCCCTCCAAATGGGAAAGCAGGGCTAGTTCCAGCAGGACCCCGTTTTCATGGGCACACTCAGCGTACATCCCTGTGGTTTCTAACGAGTCCCAAGAGACACCGGTCACCCTGTGTTTCCTTCCCTGAGTCAACGTATCGAAGTAGGGAGTCCCGCATCCAGCGAACTGTCTCAAGCAAGGAACGCCGTAGCTGCTCCTCTGGGCCTGGGGCTGCCTGCAGTGCCAAAGAAGGAACAGGACTTGAATTGCAGTAAGAACCCAAGCCGCCGTCCTCTAGGAGGCACGGTGCCTTCAGTCAGGAGGTCCTGGATGGAATGCGAAGACGAGGGTTACTCTGAGCGCAGCTCCGATTAGCGCAACGCGTAAGACCTCCGCGCCATGTGGGATGTGCCAGAACGGTGTTCGTGAACGTGTGCGAGTGCTGAGGAAACCAAGCTGCTCCAAAAGAGAGGGCAGTGCGTTTCCCTACGCTCGGCGTGCACAGAGGGGCTCTAAAGGGCTACGGGCCTGGATGTTGCTTAGCAGACCCAGGTGCGCCTGGGGTTACTCAGTGTTCCTGCCGGGAACAGGGTGCCCCGGCTAGCCTCCCAGGTGTCCAGAAAGCTGTGCTGCCGTTCAAGGTATGCAGAGCAGAGGCCTCCGCCTCCTGGAAGCTGCAGCACGCCTCCGCTACTGCACGGCAAATCAGGGCCTTACTTCCAGGCCTGGGTTCACGCTGGGTGTGCCGGGAGCCACACAACATGCTAAGATGCTGACTTCCTCCTCCAGCAGAGTGACTTCAGGTACGAGGGTGGGCCTCGCAGTGTTCCAAGCACAGCGTTCTCTCATGGCAGCTCACACAAGGGCCATGACAGAGTCTTCCTGGGCACTTCGCACTCACCAGCCATGTTGTCTTGAGGGCGTTCGAGGGCTCTGGAGATGTAACGCTACCCAAGGAACGCGCAGTGTGTGGTTGCCCAGCACTCGGCACGCACAGGGGTCCTCCGAGGGAATCAACCAGTGGAACTCGACGTTGCTCAGCCGGCCCACAGGTGTCTGGAGGCACTCAGTGACCTTGGAGGGAAAATGATGCACACCCGTGGGGCCTAGGAGTCCCCGGACGTGTACTTCCTTTAAAGCAAAGCGACTAAGAACTCCTGGAAAGAGCTGCATGCCTCCCTTTCTGCACGGCTACTCAGGGCCTAACCTGGAGGCGAGTTCTCACGTTGAGGTTCCCTTTAGCTCTAGAGCCTGTCATGCGGACCGCCACCGCGGCCACGGAAGCCCCTGGTTTAGAGAGAGCAAACTCATAATTTTCCCCGAAGCATTCTTCCAGGGCTCACTGGCCTGTCGGGAGCCGGGAATGTCAGGGAGCTTCAAGGCAGGCATGAATGCCGCCCTCCAAATGGGAAAGCAGGGCTAGTTCCAGCAGGACCCCGTTTTCATGGGCACACTCAGCGTACATCCCTGTGGTTTCTAACGAGTCCCAAGAGACACCGGTCACCCTGTGTTTCCTTCCCTGAGTCAACTTATCGAAGTAGGGAGTCCCGCATCCAGCGAACTGTCTCAAGCAAGGAACGCCATAGCTGCTCCTCTGGGCCTGGGGCTGCCTGCAGTGCCAAAGAAGGAACAGGACTTGAATTGCAGTAAGAACCCAAGCCGCCGTCCTCTAGGAGGCACGGTGCCTTCAGTCAGGAGGTCCTGGATGGAATGCGAAGACGAGGGTTACTCTGAGCGCAGCTCCGATTAGGGCAACGCGTAAGACCTCCGCGCCATGTGGGATGTGCCAGAACGGTGTTCGTGAACGTGTGCGAGTGCTGAGGAAACCAAGCTGCTCCAACAGAGAGGGCAGTGCATTTCCCTACGCTCGGCGTGCACAGAGGGGCTCTAAAGGGCTACGGGCCTGGATGTTGCTTAGCAGACCCAGGTGCGCCTGGGGTTACTCAGTGTTCCTGCCGGGAACAGGGTGCCCCGGCTAGCCTCCCAGGTGTCCAGAAAGCTGTGCTGCCGTTCAAGGTATGCAGAGCAGAGGCCTCCGCCTCCTGGAAGCTGCAGCACGCCTCCGCTACTGCACGGCAAATCAGGGCCTTACTTCCAGGCCTGGGTTCACGCTGGGTGTGCCGGGAGCCACACAACATGCTAAGATGCTGACTTCCTCCTCCAGCAGAGTGACTTCAGGTACGAGGGTGGGCCTCGCAGTGTTCCAAGCACAGCGTTCTCTCATGGCAGCTCACACAAGGGCCATGACAGAGTCTTCCTGGGCACTTCGCACTCACCAGCCATGTTATCTTGAGGGCGTTCGAGGGCTCTGGAGATGTAACGTTACCCAAGGAACGCGCGGTGTGTGGTTGCCCAGCACTCGGCACGCACAGGGGTCCTCCGAGGGAATCAACCAGTGGACCTCGACGTTGCTCAGCCTGCCCACAGGTGTCTGGAGGCACTCAGTGACCTTGGAGGGAAAATGATGCACACCCGTGGGGCCTAGGAGTCCCCGGACGTGTACTTCCTTTAAAGCAAAGCGACTAAGAACTCCTGGAAAGAGCTGCATGCCTCCCTTTCTGCACGGCTACTCAGGGCCTAACCTGGAGGCGAGTTCTCACGTTGAGGTTCCCTTTAGCTCTAGAGCCTGTCATGCGGACCGCCACCGCGGCCACGGAAGCCCCTGGTTTAGAGAGAGCAAACTCATAATTTTCCCCGAAGCATTCTTCCAGGGCCCACTGGCCTGTCGGGAGCCGGGAATGTCAGGGAGCTTCAAGGCAGGCATGAATGCCGCCCTCCAAATGGGAAAGCAGGGCTAGTTCCAGCAGGACCCCGTTTTCATGGGCACACTCAGCGTACATCCCTGTGGTTTCTAACGAGTCCCAAGAGACACCGGTCACCCTGTGTTTCCTTCCCTGAGTCAACGTATCGAAGTAGGGAGTCCCGCATCCAGCGAACTGTCTCAAGCAAGGAACGCCGTAGCTGCTCCTCTGGGCCTGGGGCTGCCTGCAGTGCCAAAGAAGGAACAGGACTTGAATTGCAGTAAGAACCCAAGCCGCCGTCCTCTAGGAGGCACGGTGCCTTCAGTCAGGAGGTCCTGGATGGAATGCGAAGACGAGGGTTACTCTGAGCGCAGCTCCGATTAGGGCAACGCGTAAGACCTCCGCGCCATGTGGGATGTGCCAGAACGGTGTTCGTGAACGTGTGCGAGTGCTGAGGAAACCAAGCTGCTCCAACAGAGAGGGCAGTGCGTTTCCCTACGCTCGGCGTGCACAGAGGGGCTCTAAAGGGCTACGGGCCTGGATGTTGCTTAGCAGACCCAGGTGCGCCTGGGGTTACTCAGTGTTCCTGCCGGGAACAGGGTGCCCCGGCTAGCCTCCCAGGTGTCCAGAAAGCTGTGCTGCCGTTCAAGGTATGCAGAGCAGAGGCCTCCGCCTCCTGGAAGCTGCAGCACGCCTCCGCTACTGCACGGCAAATCAGGGCCTTACTTCCAGGCCTGGGTTCACGCTGGGTGTGCCGGGAGCCACACAACATGCTAAGATGCTGACTTCCTCCTCCAGCAGAGTGACTTCAGGTACGAGGGTGGGCCTCGCAGTGTTCCAAGCACAGCGTTCTCTCATGGCAGCTCACACAAGGGCCATGACAGAGTCTTCCTGGGCACTTCGCACTCACCAGCCATGTTATCTTGAGGGCGTTCGAGGGCTCTGGAGATGTAACGTTACCCAAGGAACGCGCAGTGTGTGGTTGCCCAGCACTCGGCACGCACAGGGGTCCTCCGAGGGAATCAACCAGTGGACCTCGACGTTGCTCAGCCTGCCCACAGGTGTCTGGAGGCACTCAGTGACCTTGGAGGGAAAATGATGCACACCCGTGGGGCCTAGGAGTCCCCGGACGTGTACTTCCTTTAAAGCAAAGCGACTAAGAACTCCTGGAAAGAGCTGCATGCCTCCCTTTCTGCACGGCTACTCAGGGCCTAACCTGGAGGCGAGTTCTCACGTTGAGGTTCCCTTTAGCTCTAGAGCCTGTCATGCGGACCGCCACCGCGGCCACGGAAGCCCCTGGTTTAGAGAGAGCAAACTCATAATTTTCCCCGAAGCATTCTTCCAGGGCCCACTGGCCTGTCGGGAGCCGGGAATGTCAGGGAGCTTCAAGGCAGGCATGAATGCCGCCCTCCAAATGGGAAAGCAGGGCTAGTTCCAGCAGGACCCCGTTTTCATGGGCACACTCAGCGTACATCCCTGTGGTTTCTAACGAGTCCCAAGAGACACCGGTCACCCTGTGTTTCCTTCCCTGAGTCAACGTATCGAAGTAGGGAGTCCCGCATCCAGCGAACTGTCTCAAGCAAGGAACGCCGTAGCTGCTCCTCTGGGCCTGGGGCTGCCTGCAGTGCCAAAGAAGGAACAGGACTTGAATTGCAGTAAGAACCCAAGCCGCCGTCCTCTAGGAGGCACGGTGCCTTCAGTCAGGAGGTCCTGGATGGAATGCGAAGACGAGGGTTACTCTGAGCGCAGCTCCGATTAGGGCAACGCGTAAGACCTCCGCGCCATGTGGGATGTGCCAGAACGGTGTTCGTGAACGTGTGCGAGTGCTGAGGAAACCAAGCTGCTCCAACAGAGAGGGCAGTGCGTTTCCCTACGCTCGGCGTGCACAGAGGGGCTCTAAAGGGCTACGGGCCTGGATGTTGCTTAGCAGACCCAGGTGCGCCTGGGGTTACTCAGTGTTCCTGCCGGGAACAGGGTGCCCCGGCTAGCCTCCCAGGTGTCCAGAAAGCTGTGCTGCCGTTCAAGGTATGCAGAGCAGAGGCCTCTGCCTCCTGGAAGCTGCAGCACGCCTCCGCTTCTGCACGGCAAATCAGGGCCTTACTTCCAGGCATGGGTTCGCGCTGGGTGTGCCGGGAGCCACACAGCATGCTAAGATGCTGACCTCCTCCTCGAGCAGAGTGACTTCAGGTACGAGGGTGGGCCTCGCAGTGTTCCAAGCACAGCGTTCTCTCATGGCAGCTCACACAAGGGCCATGACAGAGTCTTCCTGGGCACTTCGCACTCACCAGCCATGTTGTCCTGAGGGCGTTCGAGGGCTCTGGAGATGTAACGCTACCCAAGGAACGCGCAGTGTGTGGTTGCCCAGCACTCGGCACGCACAGGGGTCCTCCGAGGGAATCAACCAGTGGACCTCGACGTTGCTCAGCCGGCCCACAGGTGTCTGGAGGCACTCAGTGACCTTGGAGGGAAAATGATGCACACCCGTGGGGCCTAGGAGTCCCCGGACGTGTACTTCCTTTAAAGCAAAGCGACTAAGAACTCCTGGAAAGAGCTGCATGCCTCCCTTTCTGCACGGCTACTCAGGGCCTAACCTGGAGGCGAGTTCTCACGTTGAGGTTCCCTTTAGCTCTAGAGCCTGTCATGCGGACCGCCACCGCGGCCACGGAAGCCCCTGGTTTAGAGAGAGCAAACTCATAATTTTCCCCGAAGCATTCTTCCAGGGCTCACTGGCCTGTCGGGAGCCGGGAATGTCAGGGAGCTTCAAGGCAGGCATGAATGCCGCCCTCCAAATGGGAAAGCAGGGCTAGTTCCAGCAGGACCCCGTTTTCATGGGCACACTCAGCGTACATCCCTGTGGTTTCTAACGAGTCCCAAGAGACACCGGTCACCCTGTGTTTCCTTCCCTGAGTCAACTTATCGAAGTAGGGAGTCCCGCATCCAGCGAACTGTCTCAAGCAAGGAACGCCGTAGCTGCTCCTCTGGGCCTGGGGCTGCCTGCAGTGCCAAAGAAGGAACAGGACTTGAATTGCAGTAAGAACCCAAGCCGCCGTCCTCTAGGAGGCACGGTGCCTTCAGTCAGGAGGTCCTGGATGGAATGCGAAGACGAGGGTTACTCTGAGCGCAGCTCCGATTAGGGCAACGTGTAAGACCTCCGCGCCATGTGGGATGTGCCAGAACGGTGTTCGTGAACGTGTGCGAGTGCTGAGGAAACCAAGCTGCTCCAAAAGAGAGGGCAGTGCGTTTCCCTACGCTCGGCGTGCACAGAGGGGCTCTAAAGGGCTACGGGCCTGGATGTTGCTTAGCAGACCCAGGTGCGCCTGGGCTTACTCAGTGTTCCTGCCGGGAACAGGGTGCCCCGGCTAGCCTCCCAGGTGTCCAGAAAGCTGTGCTGCCGTTCAAGGTATGCAGAGCAGAGGCCTCCGCCTCCTGGAAGCTGCAGCACGCCTCCGCTACTGCACGGCAAATCAGGGCCTTACTTCCAGGCCTGGGTTCACGCTGGGTGTGCCGGGAGCCACACAACATGCTAAGATGCTGACTTCCTCCTCCAGCAGAGTGACTTCAGGTACGAGGGTGGGCCTCGCAGTGTTCCAAGCACAGCGTTCTCTCATGGCAGCTCACACAAGGGCCATGACAGAGTCTTCCTGGGCACTTCGCACTCACCAGCCATGTTGTCCTGAGGGCGTTCGAGGGCTCTGGAGATGTAACGCTACCCAAGGAACGCGCAGTGTGTGGTTGCCCAGCACTCGGCACGCACAGGGGTCCTCCGAGGGAATCAACCAGTGGACCTCGACGTTGCTCAGCCGGCCCACAGGTGTCTGGAGGCACTCAGTGACCTTGGAGGGAAAATGATGCACACCCGTGGGGCCTAGGAGTCCCCGGACGTGTACTTCCTTTAAAGCAAAGCGACTAAGAACTCCTGGAAAGAGCTGCATGCCTCCCTTTCTGCACGGCTACTCAGGGCCTAACCTGGAGGCGAGTTCTCACGTTGAGGTTCCCTTTAGCTCTAGAGCCTGTCATGCGGACCGCCACCGCGGCCACGGAAGCCCCTGGTTTAGAGAGAGCAAACTCATAATTTTCCCTGAAGCATTCTTCCAGGGCTCACTGGCCTGTCGGGAGCCGGGAATGTCAGGGAGCTTCAAGGCAGGCATGAATGCCGCCCTCCAAATGGGAAAGCAGGGCTACTTCCAGCAGGACCCCGTTTTCATGGGCACACTCAGCGTACATCCTTGTGGTTTCTAACGAGTCCCAAGAGACACCGGTTACCCTGTGTTTCCTTCCCTGAGTCAACTTATCGAAGTAGGGAGTCCCGCATCCAGCGAACTGTCTCAAGCAAGGAACGCCGTAGCTGCTCCTCTGGGCCTGGGGCTGCCTGCAGTGCCAAAGAAGGAACAGGACTTGAATTGCAGTAAGAACCCAAGCCGCCGTCCTCTAGGAGGCACGGTGCCTTCAGTCAGGAGGTCCTGGATGGAATGCGAAGACGAGGGTTACTCTGAGCGCAGCTCCGATTAGGGCAACGCGTAAGACCTCCGCGCCATGTGGGATGTGCCAGAACGGTGTTCGTGAACGTGTGCGAGTGCTGAGGAAACCAAGCTGCTCCAACAGAGAGGGCAGTGCGTTTCCCTACGCTCGGCGTGCACAGAGGGGCTCTAAAGGGCTACGGGCCTGGATGTTGCTTAGCAGACCCAGGTGCGCCTGGGGTTACTCAGTGTTCCTGCCGGGAACAGGGTGCCCCGGCTAGCCTCCCAGGTGTCCAGAAAGCTGTGCTGCCGTTCAAGGTATGCAGAGCAGAGGCCTCCGCCTCCTGGAAGCTGCAGCACGCCTCCGCTACTGCACGGCAAATCAGGGCCTTACTTCCAGGCATGGGTTCACGCTGGGTGTGCCGGGAGCCACACAACATGCTAAGATGCTGACTTCCTCCTCCAGCAGAGTGACTTCAGGTACGAGGGTGGGCCTCGCAGTGTTCCAAGCACAGCGTTCTCTCATGGCAGCTCACACAAGGGCCATGACAGAGTCTTCCTGGGCACTTCGCACTCACCAGCCATGTTGTCCTGAGGGCGTTCGAGGGCTCTGGAGATGTAACGCTACCCAAGGAACGCGCAGTGTGTGGTTGCCCAGCACTCGGCACGCACAGGGGTCCTCCGAGGGAATCAACCAGTGGACCTCGACGTTGCTCAGCCGGCCCACAGGTGTCTGGAGGCACTCAGTGACCTTGGAGGGAAAATGATGCACACCCGTGGGGCCTAGGAGTCCCCGGACGTGTACTTCCTTTAAAGCAAAGCGACTAAGAACTCCTGGAAAGAGCTGCATGCCTCCCTTTCTGCACGGCTACTCAGGGCCTAACCTGGAGGCGAGTTCTCACGTTGAGGTTCCCTTTAGCTCTAGAGCCTGTCATGCGGACCGCCACCGCGGCCACGGAAGCCCCTGGTTTAGAGAGAGCAAACTCATAATTTTCCCTGAAGCATTCTTCCAGGGCTCACTGGCCTGTCGGGAGCCGGGAATGTCAGGGAGCTTCAAGGCAGGCATGAATGCCGCCCTCCAAATGGGAAAGCAGGGCTACTTCCAGCAGGACCCCGTTTTCATGGGCACACTCAGCGTACATCCCTGTGGTTTCTAACGAGTCCCAAGAGACACCGGTTACCCTGTGTTTCCTTCCCTGAGTCAACTTATCGAAGTAGGGAGTCCCGCATCCAGCGAACTGTCTCAAGCAAGGAACGCCGTAGCTGCTCCTCTGGGCCTGGGGCTGCCTGCAGTGCCAAAGAAGGAACAGGACTTGAATTGCAGTAAGAACCCAAGCCGCCGTCCTCTAGGAGGCACGGTGCCTTCAGTCAGGAGGTCCTGGATGGAATGTGAAGACGAGGGTTACTCTGAGCGCAGCTCCGATTAGGGCAACGCGTAAGACCTCCGCGCCATGTGGGATGTGCCAGAACGGTGTTCGTGAACGTGTGCGAGTGCTGAGGAAACCAAGCTGCTCCAAAAGAGAGGGCAGTGCGTTTCCCTACGCTCGGCGTGCACAGAGGGGCTCTAAAGGGCTACGGGCCTGGATGTTGCTTAGCAGACCCAGGTGCGCCTGGGGTTACTCAGTGTTCCTGCCGGGAACAGGGTGCCCCGGCTAGCCTCCCAGGTGTCCAGAAAGCTGTGCTGCCGTTCAAGGTATGCAGAGCAGAGGCCTCCGCCTCCTGGAAGCTGCAGCACGCCTCCGCTACTGCACGGCAAATCAGGGCCTTACTTCCAGGCCTGGGTTCACGCTGGGTGTGCCGGGAGCCACACAACATGCTAAGATGCTGACTTCCTCCTCCAGCAGAGTGACTTCAGGTACGAGGGCGGGCCTCGCAGTGTTCCAAGCACAGCGTTCTCTCATGGCAGCTCACACAAGGGCCATGACAGAGTCTTCCTGGGCACTTCGCACTCACCAGCCATGTTGTCTTGAGGGCGTTCGAGGGCTCTGGAGATGTAACGCTACCCAAGGAACGCGCAGTGTGTGGTTGCCCAGCACTCGGCACGCACAGGGGTCCTCCGAGGGAATCAACCAGTGGACCTCGACGTTGCTCAGCCGGCCCACAGGTGTCTGGAGGCACTCAGTGACCTTGGAGGGAAAATGATGCACACCCGTGGGGCCTAGGAGTCCCCGGACGTGTACTTCCTTTAAAGCAAAGCGACTAAGAACTCCTGGAAAGAGCTGCATGCCTCCCTTTCTGCACGGCTACTCAGGGCCTAACCTGGAGGCGAGTTCTCACGTTGAGGTTCCCTTTAGCTCTAGAGCCTGTCATGCGGACCGCCACCGCGGCCACGGAAGCCCCTGGTTTAGAGAGAGCAAACTCATAATTTTCCCCGAAGCATTCTTCCAGGGCTCACTGGCCTGTCGGGAGCCGGGAATGTCAGGGAGCTTCAAGGCAGGCATGAATGCCGCCCTCCAAATGGGAAAGCAGGGCTAGTTCCAGCAGGACCCCGTTTTCATGGGCACACTCAGCGTACATCCCTGTGGTTTCTAACGAGTCCCAAGAGACACCGGTTACCCTGTGTTTCCTTCCCTGAGTAAACTTATCGAAGTAGGGAGTCCCGCATCCAGCGAACTGTCTCAATCAAGGAACGCCGTAGCTGCTCCTCTGGGCCTGGGGCTGCCTGCAGTGCCAAAGAAGGAACAGGACTTGAATTGCAGTAAGAACCCAAGCCGCCGTCCTCTAGGAGGCACGGTGCCTTCAGTCAGGAGGTCCTGGATGGAATGCGAAGACGAGGGTTACTCTGAGCGCAGCTCCGATTAGGGCAACGCGTAAGACCTCCGCGCCATGTGGGATGTGCCAGAACGGTGTTCGTGAACGTGTGCGAGTGCTGAGGAAACCAAGCTGCTCCAACAGAGAGGGCAGTGCGTTTCCCTACGCTCGGCGTGCACAGAGGGGCTCTAAAGGGCTACGGGCCTGGATGTTGCTTAGCAGACCCAGGTGCGCCTGGGGTTACTCAGTGTTCCTGCCGGGAACAGGGTGCCCCGGCTAGCCTCCCAGGTGTCCAGAAAGCTGTGCTGCCGTTCAAGGTATGCAGAGCAGAGGCCTCCGCCTCCTGGAAGCTGCAGCACGCCTCCGCTTCTGCACGGCAAATCAGGGCCTTACTTCCAGGCATGGGTTCGCGCTGGGTGTGCCGGGAGCCACACAGCATGCTAAGATGCTGACTTCCTCCTCGAGCAGAGTGACTTCAGGTACGAGGGTGGGCCTCGCAGTGTTCCAAGCACAGCGTTCTCTCATGGCAGCTCACACAAGGGCCATGACAGAGTCTTCCTGGGCACTTCGCACTCACCAGCCATGTTGTCCTGAGGGCGTTCGAGGGCTCTGGAGATGTAACGCTACCCAAGGAACGCGCAGTGTGTGGTTGCCCAGCACTCGGCACGCACAGGGGTCCTCCGAGGGAATCAACCAGTGGACCTCGACGTTGCTCAGCCGGCCCACAGGTGTCTGGAGGCACTCAGTGACCTTGGAGGGAAAATGATGCACACCCGTGGGGCCTAGGAGTCCCCGGACGTGTACTTCCTTTAAAGCAAAGCGACTAAGAACTCCTGGAAAGAGCTGCATGCCTCCCTTTCTGCACGGCTACTCAGGGCCTAACCTGGAGGCGAGTTCTCACGTTGAGGTTCCCTTTAGCTCTAGAGCCTGTCATGCGGACCGCCACCGCGGCCACGGAAGCCCCTGGTTTAGAGAGAGCAAACTCATAATTTTCCCCGAAGCATTCTTCCAGGGCTCACTGGCCTGTCGGGAGCCGGGAATGTCAGGGAGCTTCAAGGCAGGCATGAATGCCGCCCTCCAAATGGGAAAGCAGGGCTAGTTCCAGCAGGACCCCGTTTTCATGGGCACACTCAGCGTACATCCCTGTGGTTTCTAACGAGTCCCAAGAGACACCGGTCACCCTGTGTTTCCTTCCCTGAGTCAACTTATCGAAGTAGGGAGTCCCGCATCCAGCGAACTGTCTCAAGCAAGGAACGCCGTAGCTGCTCCTCTGGGCCTGGGGCTGCCTGCAGTGCCAAAGAAGGAACAGGACTTGAATTGCAGTAAGAACCCAAGCCGCCGTCCTCTAGGAGGCACGGTGCCTTCAGTCAGGAGGTCCTGGATGGAATGCGAAGACGAGGGTTACTCTGAGCGCAGCTCCGATTAGGGCAACGTGTAAGACCTCCGCGCCATGTGGGATGTGCCAGAACGGTGTTCGTGAACGTGTGCGAGTGCTGAGGAAACCAAGCTGCTCCAAAAGAGAGGGCAGTGCGTTTCCCTACGCTCGGCGTGCACAGAGGGGCTCTAAAGGGCTACGGGCCTGGATGTTGCTTAGCAGACCCAGGTGCGCCTGGGGTTACTCAGTGTTCCTGCCGGGAACAGGGTGCCCCGGCTAGCCTCCCAGGTGTCCAGAAAGCTGTGCTGCCGTTCAAGGTATGCAGAGCAGAGGCCTCCGCCTCCTGGAAGCTGCAGCACGCCTCCGCTACTGCACGGCAAATCAGGGCCTTACTTCCAGGCCTGGGTTCACGCTGGGTGTGCCGGGAGCCACACAACATGCTAAGATGCTGACTTCCTCCTCCAGCAGAGTGACTTCAGGTACGAGGGTGGGCCTCGCAGTGTTCCAAGCACAGCGTTCTCTCATGGCAGCTCACACAAGGGCCATGACAGAGTCTTCCTGGGCACTTCGCACTCACCAGCCATGTTGTCCTGAGGGCGTTCGAGGGCTCTGGAGATGTAACGCTACCCAAGGAACGCGCAGTGTGTGGTTGCCCAGCACTCGGCACGCACAGGGGTCCTCCGAGGGAATCAACCAGTGGACCTCGACGTTGCTCAGCCGGCCCACAGGTGTCTGGAGGCACTCAGTGACCTTGGAGGGAAAATGATGCACACCCGTGGGGCCTAGGAGTCCCCGGACGTGTACTTCCTTTAAAGCAAAGCGACTAAGAACTCCTGGAAAGAGCTGCATGCCTCCCTTTCTGCACGGCTACTCAGGGCCTAACCTGGAGGCGAGTTCTCACGTTGAGGTTCCCTTTAGCTCTAGAGCCTGTCATGCGGACCGCCACCGCGGCCACGGAAGCCCCTGGTTTAGAGAGAGCAAACTCATAATTTTCCCCGAAGCATTCTTCCAGGGCTCACTGGCCTGTCGGGAGCCGGGAATGTCAGGGAGCTTCAAGGCAGGCATGAATGCCGCCCTCCAAATGGGAAAGCAGGGCTACTTCCAGCAGGACCCCGTTTTCATGGGCACACTCAGCGTACATCCCTGTGGTTTCTAACGAGTCCCAAGAGACACCGGTCACCCTGTGTTTCCTTCCCTGAGTCAACTTATCGAAGTAGGGAGTCCCGCATCCAGCGAACTGTCTCAAGCAAGGAACGCCGTAGCTGCTCCTCTGGGCCTGGGGCTGCCTGCAGTGCCAAAGAAGGAACAGGACTTGAATTGCAGTAAGAACCCAAGCCGCCGTCCTCTAGGAGGCACGGTGCCTTCAGTCAGGAGGTCCTGGATGGAATGCGAAGACGAGGGTTACTCTGAGCGCAGCTCCGATTAGGGCAACGCGTAAGACCTCCGCGCCATGTGGGATGTGCCAGAACGGTGTTCGTGAACGTGTGCGAGTGCTGAGGAAACCAAGCTGCTCCAAAAGAGAGGGCAGTGCGTTTCCCTACGCTCGGCGTGCACAGAGGGGCTCTAAAGGGCTACGGGCCTGGATGTTGCTTAGCAGACCCAGGTGCGCCTGGGCTTACTCAGTGTTCCTGCCGGGAACAGGGTGCCCCGGCTAGCCTCCCAGGTGTCCAGAAAGCTGTGCTGCCGTTCAAGGTATGCAGAGCAGAGGCCTCCGCCTCCTGGAAGCTGCAGCACGCCTCTGCTACTGCACGGCAAATCAGGGCCTTACTTCCAGGCCTGGGTTCACGCTGGGTGTGCCGGGAGCCACACAACATGCTAAGATGCTGACTTCCTCCTCCAGCAGAGTGACTTCAGGTACGAGGGTGGGCCTCGCAGTGTTCCAAGCACAGCGTTCTCTCATGGCAGCTCACACAAGGGCCATGACAGAGTCTTCCTGGGCACTTCGCACTCACCAGCCATGTTGTCCTGAGGGCGTTCGAGGGCTCTGGAGATGTAACGCTACCCAAGGAACGCGCAGTGTGTGGTTGCCCAGCACTCGGCACGCACAGGGGTCCTCCGAGGGAATCAACCAGTGGACCTCGACGTTGCTCAGCCGGCCCACAGGTGTCTGGAGGCACTCAGTGACCTTGGAGGGAAAATGATGCACACCCGTGGGGCCTAGGAGTCCCCGGACGTGTACTTCCTTTAAAGCAAAGCGACTAAGAACTCCTGGAAAGAGCTGCATGCCTCCCTTTCTGCACGGCTACTCAGGGCCTAACCTGGAGGCGAGTTCTCACGTTGAGGTTCCCTTTAGCTCTAGAGCCTGTCATGCGGACCGCCACCGCGGCCACGGAAGCCCCTGGTTTAGAGAGAGCAAACTCATAATTTTCCCTGAAGCATTCTTCCAGGGCTCACTGGCCTGTCGGGAGCCGGGAATGTCAGGGAGCTTCAAGGCAGGCATGAATGCCGCCCTCCAAATGGGAAAGCAGGGCTACTTCCAGCAGGACCCCGTTTTCATGGGCACACTCAGCGTACATCCCTGTGGTTTCTAACGAGTCCCAAGAGACACCGGTTACCCTGTGTTTCCTTCCCTGAGTCAACTTATCGAAGTAGGGAGTCCCGCATCCAGCGAACTGTCTCAAGCAAGGAACGCCGTAGCTGCTCCTCTGGGCCTGGGGCTGCCTGCAGTGCCAAAGAAGGAACAGGACTTGAATTGCAGTAAGAACCCAAGCCGCCGTCCTCTAGGAGGCACGGTGCCTTCAGTCAGGAGGTCCTGGATGGAATGTGAAGACGAGGGTTACTCTGAGCGCAGCTCCGATTAGGGCAACGCGTAAGACCTCCGCGCCATGTGGGATGTGCCAGAACGGTGTTCGTGAACGTGTGCGAGTGCTGAGGAAACCAAGCTGCTCCAAAAGAGAGGGCAGTGCGTTTCCCTACGCTCGGCGTGCACAGAGGGGCTCTAAAGGGCTACGGGCCTGGATGTTGCTTAGCAGACCCAGGTGCGCCTGGGGTTACTCAGTGTTCCTGCCGGGAACAGGGTGCCCCGGCTAGCCTCCCAGGTGTCCAGAAAGCTGTGCTGCCGTTCAAGGTATGCAGAGCAGAGGCCTCCGCCTCCTGGAAGCTGCAGCACGCCTCCGCTACTGCACGGCAAATCAGGGCCTTACTTCCAGGCCTGGGTTCACGCTGGGTGTGCCGGGAGCCACACAACATGCTAAGATGCTGACTTCCTCCTCCAGCAGAGTGACTTCAGGTACGAGGGCGGGCCTCGCAGTGTTCCAAGCACAGCGTTCTCTCATGGCAGCTCACACAAGGGCCATGACAGAGTCTTCCTGGGCACTTCGCACTCACCAGCCATGTTGTCTTGAGGGCGTTCGAGGGCTCTGGAGATGTAACGCTACCCAAGGAACGCGCAGTGTGTGGTTGCCCAGCACTCGGCACGCACAGGGGTCCTCCGAGGGAATCAACCAGTGGACCTCGACGTTGCTCAGCCGGCCCACAGGTGTCTGGAGGCACTCAGTGACCTTGGAGGGAAAATGATGCACACCCGTGGGGCCTAGGAGTCCCCGGACGTGTACTTCCTTTAAAGCAAAGCGACTAAGAACTCCTGGAAAGAGCTGCATGCCTCCCTTTCTGCACGGCTACTCAGGGCCTAACCTGGAGGCGAGTTCTCACGTTGAGGTTCCCTTTAGCTCTAGAGCCTGTCATGCGGACCGCCACCGCGGCCACGGAAGCCCCTGGTTTAGAGAGAGCAAACTCATAATTTTCCCCGAAGCATTCTTCCAGGGCTCACTGGCCTGTCGGGAGCCGGGAATGTCAGGGAGCTTCAAGGCAGGCATGAATGCCGCCCTCCAAATGGGAAAGCAGGGCTAGTTCCAGCAGGACCCCGTTTTCATGGGCACACTCAGCGTACATCCCTGTGGTTTCTAACGAGTCCCAAGAGACACCGGTTACCCTGTGTTTCCTTCCCTGAGTCAACTTATCGAAGTAGGGAGTCCCGCATCCAGCGAACTGTCTCAATCAAGGAACGCCGTAGCTGCTCCTCTGGGCCTGGGGCTGCCTGCAGTGCCAAAGAAGGAACAGGACTTGAATTGCAGTAAGAACCCAAGCCGCCGTCCTCTAGGAGGCACGGTGCCTTCAGTCAGGAGGTCCTGGATGGAATGCGAAGACGAGGGTTACTCTGAGCGCAGCTCCGATTAGGGCAACGCGTAAGACCTCCGCGCCATGTGGGATGTGCCAGAACGGTGTTCGTGAACGTGTGCGAGTGCTGAGGAAACCAAGCTGCTCCAACAGAGAGGGCAGTGCGTTTCCCTACGCTCGGCGTGCACAGAGGGGCTCTAAAGGGCTACGGGCCTGGATGTTGCTTAGCAGACCCAGGTGCGCCTGGGGTTACTCAGTGTTCCTGCCGGGAACAGGGTGCCCCGGCTAGCCTCCCAGGTGTCCAGAAAGCTGTGCTGCCGTTCAAGGTATGCAGAGCAGAGGCCTCCGCCTCCTGGAAGCTGCAGCACGCCTCCGCTTCTGCACGGCAAATCAGGGCCTTACTTCCAGGCATGGGTTCGCGCTGGGTGTGCCGGGAGCCACACAGCATGCTAAGATGCTGACTTCCTCCTCGAGCAGAGTGACTTCAGGTACGAGGGTGGGCCTCGCAGTGTTCCAAGCACAGCGTTCTCTCATGGCAGCTCACACAAGGGCCATGACAGAGTCTTCCTGGGCACTTCGCACTCACCAGCCATGTTATCTTGAGGGCGTTCGAGGGCTCTGGAGATGTAACGTTACCCAAGGAACGCGCAGTGTGTGGTTGCCCAGCACTCGGCACGCACAGGGGTCCTCCGAGGGAATCAACCAGTGGACCTCGACGTTGCTCAGCCTGCCCACAGGTGTCTGGAGGCACTCAGTGACCTTGGAGGGAAAATGATGCACACCCGTGGGGCCTAGGAGTCCCCGGACGTGTACTTCCTTTAAAGCAAAGCGACTAAGAACTCCTGGAAAGAGCTGCATGCCTCCCTTTCTGCACGGCTACTCAGGGCCTAACCTGGAGGCGAGTTCTCACGTTGAGGTTCCCTTTAGCTCTAGAGCCTGTCATGCGGACCGCCACCGCGGCCACGGAAGCCCCTGGTTTAGAGAGAGCAAACTCATAATTTTCCCCGAAGCATTCTTCCAGGGCCCACTGGCCTGTCGGGAGCCGGGAATGTCAGGGAGCTTCAAGGCAGGCATGAATGCCGCCCTCCAAATGGGAAAGCAGGGCTAGTTCCAGCAGGACCCCGTTTTCATGGGCACACTCAGCGTACATCCCTGTGGTTTCTAACGAGTCCCAAGAGACACCGGTCACCCTGTGTTTCCTTCCCTGAGTCAACGTATCGAAGTAGGGAGTCCCGCATCCAGCGAACTGTCTCAAGCAAGGAACGCCGTAGCTGCTCCTCTGGGCCTGGGGCTGCCTGCAGTGCCAAAGAAGGAACAGGACTTGAATTGCAGTAAGAACCCAAGCCGCCGTCCTCTAGGAGGCACGGTGCCTTCAGTCAGGAGGTCCTGGATGGAATGCGAAGACGAGGGTTACTCTGAGCGCAGCTCCGATTAGGGCAACGCGTAAGACCTCCGCGCCATGTGGGATGTGCCAGAACGGTGTTCGTGAACGTGTGCGAGTGCTGAGGAAACCAAGCTGCTCCAACAGAGAGGGCAGTGCGTTTCCCTACGCTCGGCGTGCACAGAGGGGCTCTAAAGGGCTACGGGCCTGGATGTTGCTTAGCAGACCCAGGTGCGCCTGGGGTTACTCAGTGTTCCTGCCGGGAACAGGGTGCCCCGGCTAGCCTCCCAGGTGTCCAGAAAGCTGTGCTGCCGTTCAAGTTATGCAGAGCAGAGGCCTCTGCCTCCTGGAAGCTGCAGCACGCCTCCGCTTCTGCACGGCAAATCAGGGCCTTACTTCCAGGCATGGGTTCGCGCTGGGTGTGCCGGGAGCCACACAGCATGCTAAGATGCTGACCTCCTCCTCGAGCAGAGTGACTTCAGGTACGAGGGTGGGCCTCGCAGTGTTCCAAGCACAGCGTTCTCTCATGGCAGCTCACACAAGGGCCATGACAGAGTCTTCCTGGGCACTTCGCACTCACCAGCCATGTTGTCCTGAGGGCGTTCGAGGGCTCTGGAGATGTAACGCTACCCAAGGAACGCGCAGTGTGTGGTTGCCCAGCACTCGGCACGCACAGGGGTCCTCCGAGGGAATCAACCAGTGGACCTCGACGTTGCTCAGCCGGCCCACAGGTGTCTGGAGGCACTCAGTGACCTTGGAGGGAAAATGATGCACACCCGTGGGGCCTAGGAGTCCCCGGACGTGTACTTCCTTTAAAGCAAAGCGACTAAGAACTCCTGGAAAGAGCTGCATGCCTCCCTTTCTGCACGGCTACTCAGGGCCTAACCTGGAGGCGAGTTCTCACGTTGAGGTTCCCTTTAGCTCTAGAGCCTGTCATGCGGACCGCCACCGCGGCCACGGAAGCCCCTGGTTTAGAGAGAGCAAACTCATAATTTTCCCCGAAGCATTCTTCCAGGGCTCACTGGCCTGTCGGGAGCCGGGAATGTCAGGGAGCTTCAAGGCAGGCATGAATGCCGCCCTCCAAATGGGAAAGCAGGGCTAGTTCCAGCAGGACCCCGTTTTCATGGGCACACTCAGCGTACATCCCTGTGGTTTCTAACGAGTCCCAAGAGACACCGGTCACCCTGTGTTTCCTTCCCTGAGTCAACTTATCGAAGTAGGGAGTCCCGCATCCAGCGAACTGTCTCAAGCAAGGAACGCCGTAGCTGCTCCTCTGGGCCTGGGGCTGCCTGCAGTGCCAAAGAAGGAACAGGACTTGAATTGCAGTAAGAACCCAAGCCGCCGTCCTCTAGGAGGCACGGTGCCTTCAGTCAGGAGGTCCTGGATGGAATGCGAAGACGAGGGTTACTCTGAGCGCAGCTCCGATTA
Organism: Grampus griseus; assembly: GCF_964374135.1. NCBI lineage: Eukaryota > Metazoa > Chordata > Mammalia > Artiodactyla > Delphinidae > Grampus > Grampus griseus. The sequence goes on along the minus strand of NW_028132977.1, from coordinate 13,205 downwards.
GGGCAACGTGTAAGACCTCCGCGCCATGTGGGATGTGCCAGAACGGTGTTCGTGAACGTGTGCGAGTGCTGAGGAAACCAAGCTGCTCCAAAAGAGAGGGCAGTGCGTTTCCCTACGCTCGGCGTGCACAGAGGGGCTCTAAAGGGCTACGGGCCTGGATGTTGCTTAGCAGACCCAGGTGCGCCTGGGCTTACTCAGTGTTCCTGCCGGGAACAGGGTGCCCCGGCTAGCCTCCCAGGTGTCCAGAAAGCTGTGCTGCCGTTCAAGGTATGCAGAGCAGAGGCCTCCGCCTCCTGGAAGCTGCAGCACGCCTCCGCTACTGCACGGCAAATCAGGGCCTTACTTCCAGGCCTGGGTTCACGCTGGGTGTGCCGGGAGCCACACAACATGCTAAGATGCTGACTTCCTCCTCCAGCAGAGTGACTTCAGGTACGAGGGTGGGCCTCGCAGTGTTCCAAGCACAGCGTTCTCTCATGGCAGCTCACACAAGGGCCATGACAGAGTCTTCCTGGGCACTTCGCACTCACCAGCCATGTTGTCCTGAGGGCGTTCGAGGGCTCTGGAGATGTAACGCTACCCAAGGAACGCGCAGTGTGTGGTTGCCCAGCACTCGGCACGCACAGGGGTCCTCCGAGGGAATCAACCAGTGGACCTCGACGTTGCTCAGCCGGCCCACAGGTGTCTGGAGGCACTCAGTGACCTTGGAGGGAAAATGATGCACACCCGTGGGGCCTAGGAGTCCCCGGACGTGTACTTCCTTTAAAGCAAAGCGACTAAGAACTCCTGGAAAGAGCTGCATGCCTCCCTTTCTGCACGGCTACTCAGGGCCTAACCTGGAGGCGAGTTCTCACGTTGAGGTTCCCTTTAGCTCTAGAGCCTGTCATGCGGACCGCCACCGCGGCCACGGAAGCCCCTGGTTTAGAGAGAGCAAACTCATAATTTTCCCTGAAGCATTCTTCCAGGGCTCACTGGCCTGTCGGGAGCCGGGAATGTCAGGGAGCTTCAAGGCAGGCATGAATGCCGCCCTCCAAATGGGAAAGCAGGGCTACTTCCAGCAGGACCCCGTTTTCATGGGCACACTCAGCGTACATCCTTGTGGTTTCTAACGAGTCCCAAGAGACACCGGTTACCCTGTGTTTCCTTCCCTGAGTCAACTTATCGAAGTAGGGAGTCCCGCATCCAGCGAACTGTCTCAAGCAAGGAACGCCGTAGCTGCTCCTCTGGGCCTGGGGCTGCCTGCAGTGCCAAAGAAGGAACAGGACTTGAATTGCAGTAAGAACCCAAGCCGCCGTCCTCTAGGAGGCACGGTGCCTTCAGTCAGGAGGTCCTGGATGGAATGCGAAGACGAGGGTTACTCTGAGCGCAGCTCCGATTAGGGCAACGCGTAAGACCTCCGCGCCATGTGGGATGTGCCAGAACGGTGTTCGTGAACGTGTGCGAGTGCTGAGGAAACCAAGCTGCTCCAACAGAGAGGGCAGTGCGTTTCCCTACGCTCGGCGTGCACAGAGGGGCTCTAAAGGGCTACGGGCCTGGATGTTGCTTAGCAGACCCAGGTGCGCCTGGGGTTACTCAGTGTTCCTGCCGGGAACAGGGTGCCCCGGCTAGCCTCCCAGGTGTCCAGAAAGCTGTGCTGCCGTTCAAGGTATGCAGAGCAGAGGCCTCCGCCTCCTGGAAGCTGCAGCACGCCTCCGCTACTGCACGGCAAATCAGGGCCTTACTTCCAGGCATGGGTTCACGCTGGGTGTGCCGGGAGCCACACAACATGCTAAGATGCTGACTTCCTCCTCCAGCAGAGTGACTTCAGGTACGAGGGTGGGCCTCGCAGTGTTCCAAGCACAGCGTTCTCTCATGGCAGCTCACACAAGGGCCATGACAGAGTCTTCCTGGGCACTTCGCACTCACCAGCCATGTTGTCCTGAGGGCGTTCGAGGGCTCTGGAGATGTAACGCTACCCAAGGAACGCGCAGTGTGTGGTTGCCCAGCACTCGGCACGCACAGGGGTCCTCCGAGGGAATCAACCAGTGGACCTCGACGTTGCTCAGCCGGCCCACAGGTGTCTGGAGGCACTCAGTGACCTTGGAGGGAAAATGATGCACACCCGTGGGGCCTAGGAGTCCCCGGACGTGTACTTCCTTTAAAGCAAAGCGACTAAGAACTCCTGGAAAGAGCTGCATGCCTCCCTTTCTGCACGGCTACTCAGGGCCTAACCTGGAGGCGAGTTCTCACGTTGAGGTTCCCTTTAGCTCTAGAGCCTGTCATGCGGACCGCCACCGCGGCCACGGAAGCCCCTGGTTTAGAGAGAGCAAACTCATAATTTTCCCTGAAGCATTCTTCCAGGGCTCACTGGCCTGTCGGGAGCCGGGAATGTCAGGGAGCTTCAAGGCAGGCATGAATGCCGCCCTCCAAATGGGAAAGCAGGGCTACTTCCAGCAGGACCCCGTTTTCATGGGCACACTCAGCGTACATCCCTGTGGTTTCTAACGAGTCCCAAGAGACACCGGTTACCCTGTGTTTCCTTCCCTGAGTCAACTTATCGAAGTAGGGAGTCCCGCATCCAGCGAACTGTCTCAAGCAAGGAACGCCGTAGCTGCTCCTCTGGGCCTGGGGCTGCCTGCAGTGCCAAAGAAGGAACAGGACTTGAATTGCAGTAAGAACCCAAGCCGCCGTCCTCTAGGAGGCACGGTGCCTTCAGTCAGGAGGTCCTGGATGGAATGTGAAGACGAGGGTTACTCTGAGCGCAGCTCCGATTAGGGCAACGCGTAAGACCTCCGCGCCATGTGGGATGTGCCAGAACGGTGTTCGTGAACGTGTGCGAGTGCTGAGGAAACCAAGCTGCTCCAAAAGAGAGGGCAGTGCGTTTCCCTACGCTCGGCGTGCACAGAGGGGCTCTAAAGGGCTACGGGCCTGGATGTTGCTTAGCAGACCCAGGTGCGCCTGGGGTTACTCAGTGTTCCTGCCGGGAACAGGGTGCCCCGGCTAGCCTCCCAGGTGTCCAGAAAGCTGTGCTGCCGTTCAAGGTATGCAGAGCAGAGGCCTCCGCCTCCTGGAAGCTGCAGCACGCCTCCGCTACTGCACGGCAAATCAGGGCCTTACTTCCAGGCCTGGGTTCACGCTGGGTGTGCCGGGAGCCACACAACATGCTAAGATGCTGACTTCCTCCTCCAGCAGAGTGACTTCAGGTACGAGGGCGGGCCTCGCAGTGTTCCAAGCACAGCGTTCTCTCATGGCAGCTCACACAAGGGCCATGACAGAGTCTTCCTGGGCACTTCGCACTCACCAGCCATGTTGTCTTGAGGGCGTTCGAGGGCTCTGGAGATGTAACGCTACCCAAGGAACGCGCAGTGTGTGGTTGCCCAGCACTCGGCACGCACAGGGGTCCTCCGAGGGAATCAACCAGTGGACCTCGACGTTGCTCAGCCGGCCCACAGGTGTCTGGAGGCACTCAGTGACCTTGGAGGGAAAATGATGCACACCCGTGGGGCCTAGGAGTCCCCGGACGTGTACTTCCTTTAAAGCAAAGCGACTAAGAACTCCTGGAAAGAGCTGCATGCCTCCCTTTCTGCACGGCTACTCAGGGCCTAACCTGGAGGCGAGTTCTCACGTTGAGGTTCCCTTTAGCTCTAGAGCCTGTCATGCGGACCGCCACCGCGGCCACGGAAGCCCCTGGTTTAGAGAGAGCAAACTCATAATTTTCCCCGAAGCATTCTTCCAGGGCTCACTGGCCTGTCGGGAGCCGGGAATGTCAGGGAGCTTCAAGGCAGGCATGAATGCCGCCCTCCAAATGGGAAAGCAGGGCTAGTTCTAGCAGGACCCCGTTTTCATGGGCACACTCAGCGTACATCCCTGTGGTTTCTAACGAGTCCCAAGAGACACCGGTCACCCTGTGTTTCCTTCCCCGAGTCAAAGTATCGAAGTAGGGAGTCCCGCATCCAGCGAACTGTCTCAAGCAAGGAACGCCGTAGCTGCTCCTCTGGGCCTGGGGCTGCCTGCAGTGCCAAAGAAGGAACAGGACTTGAATTGCAGTAAGAACCCAAGCCGCCGTCCTCTAGGAGGCACGGTGCCTTCAGTCAGGAGGTCCTGGATGGAATGCGAAGACGAGGGTTACTCTGAGCGCAGCTCCGATTAGGGCAACGCGTAAGACCTCCGCGCCATGTGGGATGTGCCAGAACGGTGTTCGTGAACGTGTGCGAGTGCTGAGGAAACCAAGCTGCTCCAAAAGAGAGGGCAGTGCGTTTCCCTACGCTCGGCGTGCACAGAGGGGCTCTAAAGGGCTACGGGCCTGGATGTTGCTTAGCAGACCCAGGTGCGCCTGGGGTTACTCAGTGTTCCTGCCGGGAACAGGGTGCCCCGGCTAGCCTCCCAGGTGTCCAGAAAGCTGTGCTGCCGTTCAAGGTATGCAGAGCAGAGGCCTCCGCCTCCTGGAAGCTGCAGCACGCCTCCGCTTCTGCACGGCAAATCAGGGCCTTACTTCCAGGCATGGGTTCGCGCTGGGTGTGCCGGGAGCCACACAGCATGCTAAGATGCTGACTTCCTCCTCGAGCAGAGTGACTTCAGGTACGAGGGTGGGCCTCGCAGTGTTCCAAGCACAGCGTTCTCTCATGGCAGCTCACACAAGGGCCATGACAGAGTCTTCCTGGGCACTTCGCACTCACCAGCCATGTTGTCCTGAGGGCGTTCGAGGGCTCTGGAGATGTAACGCTACCCAAGGAACGCGCAGTGTGTGGTTGCCCAGCACTCGGCACGCACAGGGGTCCTCCGAGGGAATCAACCAGTGGACCTCGACGTTGCTCAGCCGGCCCACAGGTGTCTGGAGGCACTCAGTGACCTTGGAGGGAAAATGATGCACACCCGTGGGGCCTAGGAGTCCCCGGACGTGTACTTCCTTTAAAGCAAAGCGACTAAGAACTCCTGGAAAGAGCTGCATGCCTCCCTTTCTGCACGGCTACTCAGGGCCTAACCTGGAGGCGAGTTCTCACGTTGAGGTTCCCTTTAGCTCTAGAGCCTGTCATGCGGACCGCCACCGCGGCCACGGAAGCCCCTGGTTTAGAGAGAGCAAACTCATAATTTTCCCCGAAGCATTCTTCCAGGGCTCACTGGCCTGTCGGGAGCCGGGAATGTCAGGGAGCTTCAAGGCAGGCATGAATGCCGCCCTCCAAATGGGAAAGCAGGGCTAGTTCCAGCAGGACCCCGTTTTCATGGGCACACTCAGCGTACATCCCTGTGGTTTCTAACGAGTCCCAAGAGACACCGGTCACCCTGTGTTTCCTTCCCTGAGTCAACTTATCGAAGTAGGGAGTCCCGCATCCAGCGAACTGTCTCAAGCAAGGAACGCCGTAGCTGCTCCTCTGGGCCTGGGGCTGCCTGCAGTGCCAAAGAAGGAACAGGACTTGAATTGCAGTAAGAACCCAAGCCGCCGTCCTCTAGGAGGCACGGTGCCTTCAGTCAGGAGGTCCTGGATGGAATGCGAAGACGAGGGTTACTCTGAGCGCAGCTCCGATTAGGGCAACGTGTAAGACCTCCGCGCCATGTGGGATGTGCCAGAACGGTGTTCGTGAACGTGTGCGAGTGCTGAGGAAACCAAGCTGCTCCAAAAGAGAGGGCAGTGCGTTTCCCTACGCTCGGCGTGCACAGAGGGGCTCTAAAGGGCTACGGGCCTGGATGTTGCTTAGCAGACCCAGGTGCGCCTGGGGTTACTCAGTGTTCCTGCCGGGAACAGGGTGCCCCGGCTAGCCTCCCAGGTGTCCAGAAAGCTGTGCTGCCGTTCAAGGTATGCAGAGCAGAGGCCTCCGCCTCCTGGAAGCTGCAGCACGCCTCCGCTACTGCACGGCAAATCAGGGCCTTACTTCCAGGCCTGGGTTCACGCTGGGTGTGCCGGGAGCCACACAACATGCTAAGATGCTGACTTCCTCCTCCAGCAGAGTGACTTCAGGTACGAGGGTGGGCCTCGCAGTGTTCCAAGCACAGCGTTCTCTCATGGCAGCTCACACAAGGGCCATGACAGAGTCTTCCTGGGCACTTCGCACTCACCAGCCATGTTGTCCTGAGGGCGTTCGAGGGCTCTGGAGATGTAACGCTACCCAAGGAACGCGCAGTGTGTGGTTGCCCAGCACTCGGCACGCACAGGGGTCCTCCGAGGGAATCAACCAGTGGACCTCGACGTTGCTCAGCCGGCCCACAGGTGTCTGGAGGCACTCAGTGACCTTGGAGGGAAAATGATGCACACCCGTGGGGCCTAGGAGTCCCCGGACGTGTACTTCCTTTAAAGCAAAGCGACTAAGAACTCCTGGAAAGAGCTGCATGCCTCCCTTTCTGCACGGCTACTCAGGGCCTAACCTGGAGGCGAGTTCTCACGTTGAGGTTCCCTTTAGCTCTAGAGCCTGTCATGCGGACCGCCACCGCGGCCACGGAAGCCCCTGGTTTAGAGAGAGCAAACTCATAATTTTCCCCGAAGCATTCTTCCAGGGCTCACTGGCCTGTCGGGAGCCGGGAATGTCAGGGAGCTTCAAGGCAGGCATGAATGCCGCCCTCCAAATGGGAAAGCAGGGCTACTTCCAGCAGGACCCCGTTTTCATGGGCACACTCAGCGTACATCCCTGTGGTTTCTAACGAGTCCCAAGAGACACCGGTCACCCTGTGTTTCCTTCCCTGAGTCAACTTATCGAAGTAGGGAGTCCCGCATCCAGCGAACTGTCTCAAGCAAGGAACGCCGTAGCTGCTCCCCTGGGCCTGGGGCTGCCTGCAGTGCCAAAGAAGGAACAGGACTTGAATTGCAGTAAGAACCCAAGCCGCCGTCCTCTAGGAGGCACGGTGCCTTCAGTCAGGAGGTCCTGGATGGAATGCGAAGACGAGGGTTACTCTGAGCGCAGCTCCGATTAGGGCAACGCGTAAGACCTCCGCGCCATGTGGGATGTGCCAGAACGGTGTTCGTGAACGTGTGCGAGTGCTGAGGAAACCAAGCTGCTCCAAAAGAGAGGGCAGTGCGTTTCCCTACGCTCGGCGTGCACAGAGGGGCTCTAAAGGGCTACGGGCCTGGATGTTGCTTAGCAGACCCAGGTGCGCCTGGGCTTACTCAGTGTTCCTGCCGGGAACAGGGTGCCCCGGCTAGCCTCCCAGGTGTCCAGAAAGCTGTGCTGCCGTTCAAGGTATGCAGAGCAGAGGCCTCCGCCTCCTGGAAGCTGCAGCACGCCTCTGCTACTGCACGGCAAATCAGGGCCTTACTTCCAGGCCTGGGTTCACGCTGGGTGTGCCGGGAGCCACACAACATGCTAAGATGCTGACTTCCTCCTCCAGCAGAGTGACTTCAGGTACGAGGGTGGGCCTCGCAGTGTTCCAAGCACAGCGTTCTCTCATGGCAGCTCACACAAGGGCCATGACAGAGTCTTCCTGGGCACTTCGCACTCACCAGCCATGTTGTCCTGAGGGCGTTCGAGGGCTCTGGAGATGTAACGCTACCCAAGGAACGCGCAGTGTGTGGTTGCCCAGCACTCGGCACGCACAGGGGTCCTCCGAGGGAATCAACCAGTGGACCTCGACGTTGCTCAGCCGGCCCACAGGTGTCTGGAGGCACTCAGTGACCTTGGAGGGAAAATGATGCACACCCGTGGGGCCTAGGAGTCCCCGGACGTGTACTTCCTTTAAAGCAAAGCGACTAAGAACTCCTGGAAAGAGCTGCATGCCTCCCTTTCTGCACGGCTACTCAGGGCCTAACCTGGAGGCGAGTTCTCACGTTGAGGTTCCCTTTAGCTCTAGAGCCTGTCATGCGGACCGCCACCGCGGCCACGGAAGCCCCTGGTTTAGAGAGAGCAAACTCATAATTTTCCCTGAAGCATTCTTCCAGGGCTCACTGGCCTGTCGGGAGCCGGGAATGTCAGGGAGCTTCAAGGCAGGCATGAATGCCGCCCTCCAAATGGGAAAGCAGGGCTACTTCCAGCAGGACCCCGTTTTCATGGGCACACTCAGCGTACATCCCTGTGGTTTCTAACGAGTCCCAAGAGACACCGGTCACCCTGTGTTTCCTTCCCTGAGTCAACTTATCGAAGTAGGGAGTCCCGCATCCAGCGAACTGTCTCAAGCAAGGAACGCCGTAGCTGCTCCTCTGGGCCTGGGGCTGCCTGCAGTGCCAAAGAAGGAACAGGACTTGAATTGCAGTAAGAACCCAAGCCGCCGTCCTCTAGGAGGCACGGTGCCTTCAGTCAGGAGGTCCTGGATGGAATGTGAAGACGAGGGTTACTCTGAGCGCAGCTCCGATTAGGGCAACGCGTAAGACCTCCGCGCCATGTGGGATGTGCCAGAACGGTGTTCGTGAACGTGTGCGAGTGCTGAGGAAACCAAGCTGCTCCAAAAGAGAGGGCAGTGCGTTTCCCTACGCTCGGCGTGCACAGAGGGGCTCTAAAGGGCTACGGGCCTGGATGTTGCTTAGCAGACCCAGGTGCGCCTGGGGTTACTCAGTGTTCCTGCCGGGAACAGGGTGCCCCGGCTAGCCTCCCAGGTGTCCAGAAAGCTGTGCTGCCGTTCAAGGTATGCAGAGCAGAGGCCTCCGCCTCCTGGAAGCTGCAGCACGCCTCCGCTACTGCACGGCAAATCAGGGCCTTACTTCCAGGCCTGGGTTCACGCTGGGTGTGCCGGGAGCCACACAACATGCTAAGATGCTGACTTCCTCCTCCAGCAGAGTGACTTCAGGTACGAGGGCGGGCCTCGCAGTGTTCCAAGCACAGCGTTCTCTCATGGCAGCTCACACAAGGGCCATGACAGAGTCTTCCTGGGCACTTCGCACTCACCAGCCATGTTGTCTTGAGGGCGTTCGAGGGCTCTGGAGATGTAACGCTACCCAAGGAACGCGCAGTGTGTGGTTGCCCAGCACTCGGCACGCACAGGGGTCCTCCGAGGGAATCAACCAGTGGACCTCGACGTTGCTCAGCCGGCCCACAGGTGTCTGGAGGCACTCAGTGACCTTGGAGGGAAAATGATGCACACCCGTGGGGCCTAGGAGTCCCCGGACGTGTACTTCCTTTAAAGCAAAGCGACTAAGAACTCCTGGAAAGAGCTGCATGCCTCCCTTTCTGCACGGCTACTCAGGGCCTAACCTGGAGGCGAGTTCTCACGTTGAGGTTCCCTTTAGCTCTAGAGCCTGTCATGCGGACCGCCACCGCGGCCACGGAAGCCCCTGGTTTAGAGAGAGCAAACTCATAATTTTCCCCGAAGCATTCTTCCAGGGCTCACTGGCCTGTCGGGAGCCGGGAATGTCAGGGAGCTTCAAGGCAGGCATGAATGCCGCCCTCCAAATGGGAAAGCAGGGCTAGTTCCAGCAGGACCCCGTTTTCATGGGCACACTCAGCGTACATCCCTGTGGTTTCTAACGAGTCCCAAGAGACACCGGTTACCCTGTGTTTCCTTCCCTGAGTCAACTTATCGAAGTAGGGAGTCCCGCATCCAGCGAACTGTCTCAATCAAGGAACGCCGTAGCTGCTCCTCTGGGCCTGGGGCTGCCTGCAGTGCCAAAGAAGGAACAGGACTTGAATTGCAGTAAGAACCCAAGCCGCCGTCCTCTAGGAGGCACGGTGCCTTCAGTCAGGAGGTCCTGGATGGAATGCGAAGACGAGGGTTACTCTGAGCGCAGCTCCGATTAGGGCAACGCGTAAGACCTCCGCGCCATGTGGGATGTGCCAGAACGGTGTTCGTGAACGTGTGCGAGTGCTGAGGAAACCAAGCTGCTCCAACAGAGAGGGCAGTGCGTTTCCCTACGCTCGGCGTGCACAGAGGGGCTCTAAAGGGCTACGGGCCTGGATGTTGCTTAGCAGACCCAGGTGCGCCTGGGGTTACTCAGTGTTCCTGCCGGGAACAGGGTGCCCCGGCTAGCCTCCCAGGTGTCCAGAAAGCTGTGCTGCCGTTCAAGGTATGCAGAGCAGAGGCCTCCGCCTCCTGGAAGCTGCAGCACGCCTCCGCTTCTGCACGGCAAATCAGGGCCTTACTTCCAGGCATGGGTTCGCGCTGGGTGTGCCGGGAGCCACACAGCATGCTAAGATGCTGACTTCCTCCTCGAGCAGAGTGACTTCAGGTACGAGGGTGGGCCTCGCAGTGTTCCAAGCACAGCGTTCTCTCATGGCAGCTCACACAAGGGCCATGACAGAGTCTTCCTGGGCACTTCGCACTCACCAGCCATGTTATCTTGAGGGCGTTCGAGGGCTCTGGAGATGTAACGTTACCCAAGGAACGCGCAGTGTGTGGTTGCCCAGCACTCGGCACGCACAGGGGTCCTCCGAGGGAATCAACCAGTGGACCTCGACGTTGCTCAGCCTGCCCACAGGTGTCTGGAGGCACTCAGTGACCTTGGAGGGAAAATGATGCACACCCGTGGGGCCTAGGAGTCCCCGGACGTGTACTTCCTTTAAAGCAAAGCGACTAAGAACTCCTGGAAAGAGCTGCATGCCTCCCTTTCTGCACGGCTACTCAGGGCCTAACCTGGAGGCGAGTTCTCACGTTGAGGTTCCCTTTAGCTCTAGAGCCTGTCATGCGGACCGCCACCGCGGCCACGGAAGCCCCTGGTTTAGAGAGAGCAAACTCATAATTTTCCCCGAAGCATTCTTCCAGGGCCCACTGGCCTGTCGGGAGCCGGGAATGTCAGGGAGCTTCAAGGCAGGCATGAATGCCGCCCTCCAAATGGGAAAGCAGGGCTAGTTCCAGCAGGACCCCGTTTTCATGGGCACACTCAGCGTACATCCCTGTGGTTTCTAACGAGTCCCAAGAGACACCGGTCACCCTGTGTTTCCTTCCCTGAGTCAACGTATCGAAGTAGGGAGTCCCGCATCCAGCGAACTGTCTCAAGCAAGGAACGCCGTAGCTGCTCCTCTGGGCCTGGGGCTGCCTGCAGTGCCAAAGAAGGAACAGGACTTGAATTGCAGTAAGAACCCAAGCCGCCGTCCTCTAGGAGGCACGGTGCCTTCAGTCAGGAGGTCCTGGATGGAATGCGAAGACGAGGGTTACTCTGAGCGCAGCTCCGATTAGGGCAACGCGTAAGACCTCCGCGCCATGTGGGATGTGCCAGAACGGTGTTCGTGAACGTGTGCGAGTGCTGAGGAAACCAAGCTGCTCCAACAGAGAGGGCAGTGCGTTTCCCTACGCTCGGCGTGCACAGAGGGGCTCTAAAGGGCTACGGGCCTGGATGTTGCTTAGCAGACCCAGGTGCGCCTGGGGTTACTCAGTGTTCCTGCCGGGAACAGGGTGCCCCGGCTAGCCTCCCAGGTGTCCAGAAAGCTGTGCTGCCGTTCAAGGTATGCAGAGCAGAGGCCTCTGCCTCCTGGAAGCTGCAGCACGCCTCCGCTTCTGCACGGCAAATCAGGGCCTTACTTCCAGGCATGGGTTCGCGCTGGGTGTGCCGGGAGCCACACAGCATGCTAAGATGCTGACCTCCTCCTCGAGCAGAGTGACTTCAGGTACGAGGGTGGGCCTCGCAGTGTTCCAAGCACAGCGTTCTCTCATGGCAGCTCACACAAGGGCCATGACAGAGTCTTCCTGGGCACTTCGCACTCACCAGCCATGTTGTCCTGAGGGCGTTCGAGGGCTCTGGAGATGTAACGCTACCCAAGGAACGCGCAGTGTGTGGTTGCCCAGCACTCGGCACGCACAGGGGTCCTCCGAGGGAATCAACCAGTGGACCTCGACGTTGCTCAGCCGGCCCACAGGTGTCTGGAGGCACTCAGTGACCTTGGAGGGAAAATGATGCACACCCGTGGGGCCTAGGAGTCCCCGGACGTGTACTTCCTTTAAAGCAAAGCGACTAAGAACTCCTGGAAAGAGCTGCATGCCTCCCTTTCTGCACGGCTACTCAGGGCCTAACCTGGAGGCGAGTTCTCACGTTGAGGTTCCCTTTAGCTCTAGAGCCTGTCATGCGGACCGCCACCGCGGCCACGGAAGCCCCTGGTTTAGAGAGAGCAAACTCATAATTTTCCCCGAAGCATTCTTCCAGGGCTCACTGGCCTGTCGGGAGCCGGGAATGTCAGGGAGCTTCAAGGCAGGCATGAATGCCGCCCTCCAAATGGGAAAGCAGGGCTAGTTCCAGCAGGACCCCGTTTTCATGGGCACACTCAGCGTACATCCCTGTGGTTTCTAACGAGTCCCAAGAGACACCGGTCACCCTGTGTTTCCTTCCCTGAGTCAACTTATCGAAGTAGGGAGTCCCGCATCCAGCGAACTGTCTCAAGCAAGGAACGCCGTAGCTGCTCCTCTGGGCCTGGGGCTGCCTGCAGTGCCAAAGAAGGAACAGGACTTGAATTGCAGTAAGAACCCAAGCCGCCGTCCTCTAGGAGGCACGGTGCCTTCAGTCAGGAGGTCCTGGATGGAATGCGAAGACGAGGGTTACTCTGAGCGCAGCTCCGATTAGGGCAACGTGTAAGACCTCCGCGCCATGTGGGATGTGCCAGAACGGTGTTCGTGAACGTGTGCGAGTGCTGAGGAAACCAAGCTGCTCCAAAAGAGAGGGCAGTGCGTTTCCCTACGCTCGGCGTGCACAGAGGGGCTCTAAAGGGCTACGGGCCTGGATGTTGCTTAGCAGACCCAGGTGCGCCTGGGCTTACTCAGTGTTCCTGCCGGGAACAGGGTGCCCCGGCTAGCCTCCCAGGTGTCCAGAAAGCTGTGCTGCCGTTCAAGGTATGCAGAGCAGAGGCCTCCGCCTCCTGGAAGCTGCAGCACGCCTCCGCTACTGCACGGCAAATCAGGGCCTTACTTCCAGGCCTGGGTTCACGCTGGGTGTGCCGGGAGCCACACAACATGCTAAGATGCTGACTTCCTCCTCCAGCAGAGTGACTTCAGGTACGAGGGTGGGCCTCGCAGTGTTCCAAGCACAGCGTTCTCTCATGGCAGCTCACACAAGGGCCATGACAGAGTCTTCCTGGGCACTTCGCACTCACCAGCCATGTTGTCCTGAGGGCGTTCGAGGGCTCTGGAGATGTAACGCTACCCAAGGAACGCGCAGTGTGTGGTTGCCCAGCACTCGGCACGCACAGGGGTCCTCCGAGGGAATCAACCAGTGGACCTCGACGTTGCTCAGCCGGCCCACAGGTGTCTGGAGGCACTCAGTGACCTTGGAGGGAAAATGATGCACACCCGTGGGGCCTAGGAGTCCCCGGACGTGTACTTCCTTTAAAGCAAAGCGACTAAGAACTCCTGGAAAGAGCTGCATGCCTCCCTTTCTGCACGGCTACTCAGGGCCT